>NW_017307306.1:136778-138720 GCF_000935625.1 Nanorana parkeri
TTTGTGTGCGATGGGGGGAGGGGAGGGGGGGGGGGGTTCTTACAACCAGTCATAAAAAACAGGGTCACATTCGAGCATACACCCCTAATTTCATTTGAAGATTCAAGAGAAAACATAAAAAGACCTTACATAAACTCTTGCATGTACTCACCTCGCACCCCAAGCTTCCCAGCGCATCCTAAATGAACATCTTGAAGAGCTTTTATGCTCAAAAACACTCTGACATGCAGCAAATTTTATGCTAACAGCAACATCAAGAACTCTGAGCTCACACACACCACTAATATTGTTTCAGATGTGGCATCCCTTATTATTCTGTTGTAACTTTAAAGTGTATCTGAACCAAAATAACAAAAATGTAACATATTGCAGTTTATCAGTCCGTGGATTGGCTGTATTAGGTAAATTTGTTTATGCTGTTGTTCCTTTGCCTAGTGATTCCACCAGTAACATACTTTCTGTCCTAGAGTGACAATACTCCCTCACTGCACTGTATCTATAAATGAACAGCACTTTCACCCTAGGCCTCTCCGATTTTGACTACAAATCACTCCTCCTCTCCATTACATAGGGAAATGTTCTTTTGTAGTTCATAGATGATTGCTGGGAAGACTGATAACATAGTTTGATAAACTTAATCAGTCCAGTGTAAAGGACACTGGAATTCTTGCAAGGTATTTTTCTGTAGTTAGCCTGAAAAAGGATAACTAACACTTGCAGAACAATGCACTGGAGTGCCAATGAGAGTTACAATGTAGCAATGCTATTTATGATTCATTGTAACAAAGGTAAAAAAGTTGCGCGACCGTCGCGCGATTCCAAAGGCTACTTGGCAGTATACAAATGGAAAACGCCCTACAAAACGGACCAATACGCAGCAAAAAACGCTCCGGGACCTTTTCATGCGTGGGCCGTTTTGTAGTGCGTTCGGGACGGGCGGAAATACGGACAGGTGGGAACGATACCATTGACTACAATGCTATTTATTTTTTTTACCGTTTTGTAGAGCGTTCATCGAGCGTAGGACGCGCTACAAAACGGTCAGGTGTGAATGGGGCCTTAATCTGCATATTATGTCAGTTAAAACAAACTTGCAAGTTAAAAAAACTTTTTACAACGGGCGGATGGCAAGTGGTTAAACAGGGCAGGTATGAACAGGAAAAGAAAAAGAAAATAAATTGTAGTGCTCACCCCTGAAGGAACAGCCAGAATAACCCCGGTCATCACTAGTTGTCTAGGGGTCTTGGTCTTCAGCTGCCGCAATAGCATTCAACCGCCCTCTTCCAGAACCTACAAAGCTGATATCCACTCTAGTAGTACAATGCTGAAAAACTTTCATTAACATCTTCACACTGTGGAGAGAGGGTATAGGGTTCCTAGTAGTGATACAACCAACACCCCCGTGTTCGGTTCTAATTCGATCTTTCGAACATGGAAAAAGTTCTAATTCGAAATTAGAACTCAATGTAGGTCTATGGGGGTAGAACTTTCAAAAACAATTGTCCCCTTTAACCCTTTCGCTGCCATGGACGTACGGCATACGGAGCTACAAAATCGATCCGAGCCGCTGTCATCCTGTCAGTTTTTGGATGACAGCGGCTCTGTGTAGCGTGGCCGAGTGGGGGATCGTTAAATATCAATGATATTTAACGATCCCTCTGTGCAGAGCAAACACCGGAGTGATCGTCTGATCACTCCGGTGTTTGTAAATAACTGGGGACACATAGTACTATGTGTCCCCAGTTATGAATGAACAGGCTGCGATCTACATCACAGCCTGTTCATTCAAGAATTTATGAATGGGGACTAGCACTCACTACAGAGGCTCCTCCCCATTCAGAAACTAATGATAGTAAAATATCTTTACTCTCATTAGTTTGTGAATGGATGAGAAGCCTCTTTACTGAGGCTTCTCAATCATTGAGTGCTGGGGCTGCAGAAA
>NW_017307306.1:139036-139687 GCF_000935625.1 Nanorana parkeri
CCGTATGCCATACGTCCTTGGCAGCGAAAGGGTTAAGCTGTAGATAGGAAGATTTTTAACCTTTTAGTCTCTATTTACATACAGCGTTTGCGTTTCCTGTGCGGTTTTTCATATGGGAACCCGCACGGGACGCAAATGCTATATTTGAACTGCACGGATTCCGCTCGTTTGCGACCATTATATAGCCGCGAACGTGGGGAATCTAACGGATTATTGCGTTTGCAGTATTTTGGGGTTTGCGTGGGTTAAAGCTCCATTCACACTGGAGCGGCTGTCCGAATACAAGCAGAGCCGCTCTAAACAGAAAAAACAATGCACTTTTATGGGCTTTGTCCAGACTGTTGCGGGACCGCACGGTACGAAACCGCACGGCCCGCAAAATAGTGCAAGCGCGATAATCCGTCAGATTCCGCACGTTCGCGGTTATATAATGGTCGCAAACGATTCTGCACGTTCGTGGCTAAATAATAGCTGCAAACGAGCGAAATCCGTGCAGTTGTTTCACATATAGCGTTATATACGTGCGCAAACGATATGGGGGTTATTCACCGACTGAATAACGGAGCCGAAGTGAGCTTAACGCTGTTCGGCTATTCACTTCAGCCTTGTAGGGCTGATTTCAGCCATACCTCGGCTAAAATCAGCCGTACA
>NW_017307306.1:140335-170973 GCF_000935625.1 Nanorana parkeri
GGCTGAGCCGAAGTGCAGAAGGAGTTTGACTCAGCTGATCCAACATCTGGATCGGCTGAGCCGAAACTCCGGCAGCTCACTCTATAAGTAAGCTCACAATAAGTAAATAGCCAAATGCCGCAAGCGGCATTCTGGTTGGCTATTCTGCTCAGTACCTCCATGGTAGCGAGCAGAATAGAAAAAAAGTTAAATAAATGAGAAAAAAATGAGAAAAAATGAGAAAAAATGTAAAAAAATTTAAAATATTTTAAAGGAAAAATAAAACGACGCACATAAAAAGCCAGCAGACACCTGGGAAGTCTTGTATGCTACATGCTGGGTCATTCATTGCTGTGCCTGTCAGTACTCTTCCTGTTCTCTTTTTCTAAGGGCTTACTCACATCAATTACAGTGCGTTCCAAAGCGGTAGATGCTAGAATGCACTGTATCGCACAGTAAGCTCTCGCCTGCGTTCCGATCCAGTGCGATCGCACTGGACCAGAATGCGGTGGGGCATGGCTGCGGTGCCATTATTTTCAATGCACAGCCACGCCCCCTCCCATCCCAGAATGCCCCAAAATGCAGTGCGTTCCAGCTACCACTCTGGAACGCACAGTAATTGGTGTGAATAAGCCCTAAAACCCTTTTACACCTTAACATACATTGCTGTAATTGTCCTCTTTTTACACTGTGGCTCCTGTAACGGCTGTAATCTTAAAAGCTCGCTTACACCCTGCCCAGAATGCAAGAGATCGCATACACAAAGTCTCCTTGCGTTCTGGGGGACGGGGGACGGGTGGGGGTTGGCGTAGGTATTGGCAGTGCTATTCATGTCTTTGGTTTCACCAGAATGCATGGTAATACAATGTCCTGCATTCAGGTGTAGTGCAATCACAAAACATTGTGCATGCACTCATTGGCGTCGTGAGGCTGGGTGTCACCCGGGGTCGCGCATGCGCAGTGGTCTTTTTGACGCCTGCTGCCGGCCATCTTGGTGATGGACGCCGACAGAGAGAGGAGGGGACGTTCACCCGGCAGGATACGGTATGCCGCCGGGTCCCCTCCTGACACTGTCGGGCTCTCAGTCCAAGAACAAGTGCCCGACATTTCATAAGGGGTGACACCAAAATGACCGTCAGTCCAATGGTGGCACCCAGGTGGGCCGCACCCTCCTTGTGACGCCACTGCATGCACTATTTTTTTTTTGTTTGTTTCAATGGTTTTTATTATTTTTGACATGAAAATAAAACTTACACAATACAGTTGCAGGTATAAGGCATGAGATACAGTCATTTTGTCTGCTACAATTGTAAGTTGGGTGCCATGTTGTTTACAAATGGCTTTAAGGTCAAACAAAATAAGTTAGCATCCCTAAGGTGTTTATCGAAGAGGCCAAAGTGCCATATCTAGACAACCAAGATTGAGAGAAAAGAATAAAGAACAGAAGAAATAGAGGGGTGGGTGAGTGGGTGGGAGGGAGGTTCTGTGGTAGCGGGGTAATACCCCCAAGCTAGGGTGTACACTCAAATTGACGTTAAGCTCGTGGGCAGTATATTTGGATGTGTATATTCCAACCAGGGGTCCCAGACCTTCCCAAATGTCTTTTGGGTGTCTGCCAGGACACTGGATAATAATTTCTCATTAATAAAGAATTAATCAACCCGTCTGCCAACCCCACTAAAGGGAATCTGCTGTTTCCTCCATGCCTGTGCTATAGTTTGTTTTGCGGCTAGAAATATAAATACTGCTAATTTCTGCTGAGTGCTCGTGAGCTTCGGAGGCTTAAGGTGTAAGAGGGCAAACTTCGGGTCCCTGTGTATATTTGTGTGAAGAACAGAGTTCAGTAGCCTGAATGTTTTGATCCAAAAACGGTGTACCATTGGGCACGTCCACCAGATGTGCATTACATCTCCCGCGCGTCACAACCCCTGAAGAATTTGGCTGACTGTTGGGGGTGGGAATGTGCTAGTCGAGCTGGCACCATGTATCACCGCATCATAGATTTGTATGCTGTTTCTAGTGAGGTGATGTTGATGGTACATGATGCCGCCGATGCCCAAATTTGTTGCCATTCTTTATCAGTGATTTTTCCACTAAATCTTTGTCCCAGGCTGCAACATAATTATGGATCGAGTTACTTTGGTTTGAGTTCAGCTGAGCATATAATATAGATATCAATTTGGGTTGCAACGGGGTGTGGTAGCATATATGTTCCATCAAGGAGAATCGAGTGGTGGGCACCCTGCCAGCAAGCACAGACTCCGCCCAGTGTCTGATTTGCAGATATCGGAAGAATTCCGAAGGGGGTGTGTGGGAGTCCGCCTTTATTGAGTCCCAGGTGCGTATCCGCCCGTTTTGTATGAGATCGTGTAAATATGTTATGTTTTTGGACTTCCACCAGGAGAACATTCCAGGCGACTGTATGCCTGGAGCAAAGAGCGGGTTACCTATTATGGGCATTAGTGGAAGATAAGGGGATATAAATTGTCCCTGATGTTTGGTGTGATCCCATACTCGGAGAGTGTGAGTCATCACAGGAGTCAGAGTTTTTGGCCGCGCGTGCGGGGGGAGCCATGGAAGAGCTCCGACTGTCGTCGGAGCACTATACACTCTTTCCACGTCCACCCATAGTGGTCCCAGTGAATCGGAGAATAAATTAGTTATGGGTGCTATCTGGGCTGCTTGGAAATATTTGAGGAAGTTCGGAAGCCCCAACCCTCCCTGCTTTTTGTGCGTGTACATGGTGAGTCTCGAGACTCTGGGCCTAGTGGCTCCCCAGGTAAATTTGAGTACCTTTTACTGGAATGCGTGTAGGATTTTCCCAGGAATTGCCACCGGTAGAGTCTGGAATAAGTACAATAGCTTTGGGAGAATCGTTATCTTGACCAAGTTAATTCTCCCTATCCATGATAGATTATGGCGGGTCCAGCTGGACATTAGCTCTATCAGGGTTTTGAAGACGGGCGGGTAGTTGTTTTTATAAAAAGAGCTGTAGTCTCTTGTCAGCTGTATTCCTAAATATTCCACAGTGGAAGAGCGCCAGGTGAAGTCAAAATTTCTTTGTATAGTTTCGGCCAATTCCTGTGGTAGGGATATGTTGAGAGCTAACGATTTTTCTGTGTTAATTGATAGATTGGAGACTTGCGCAAATGAGTCCAATACGGCGAGCAAGTTTGGGATGGATATGTGGGGTTGTGAAACAGTGAGAAGGAAATTGTCTGCGAATAGGCTAAGTTTGTGTTCCGTGTTTCCGACTGTCACACCATGTATATTTGGGTTATCTCGAAGTACGTGTGCTAAGGGTTCAAGAGCTAGTACAAATAAGATTGGGGATAATGGGCAACCCTGTCTAGTTCCCAGACGGATATCAAACGAAGGAGAAGAACACTGGAGGTAGCGCACTGTGGCGGAGGGGCTATCATAGAGGGCCTCCAGCCATCTCATGAAGATTGGGGGAAATCCCCACCTCCCTATAATGTAGCTCAGGTAGTCCCAGGAGACATTATCAAAGGCCTTTTGGATGTCTAGGGATAACAACATGCCCGGTATTTTGTTGTGTCGCATATGGTGTATTAGTTGGATCACCTTTCTGGCATTGTACGTGGCTTGGCGATGGGGAACAAAGCCTACTTGGTCTCTGAGAATTAGTGTTTCCAAAAAATTATTTATCCTATTTGCCAGAATTTTGGAGAGTAGTTTGGTGTCTACATTTAATAGCGATATAGGCCTATAGTTATGCGGGTCTGTGTCATCCTTTCCTGGTTTTGGGAGCATTACTACTTGAGCTGCTAGGGAGGAGGGATGTAGTTTCCCACCCTTGGAGAGATGGTTGAATAGCTCCACCAGATGGGGGGCTAGAATGTCTTGAAATTTTTTATAGTACAGGGCCGTGAAGCCATCTGGCCCCAGAGATTTATTTGGTTTGAGAGTTTTAATGGCTGCTAACACCTCCGCCTCAGTGATTTCAGCCTCCATTCCCTCCACCATGGACCTAGACAGGGTGCCCAGGGGGAAGTCAGCGAATAATGAATCCACTTTGTGAATGTCAAATTTAGGTGGGGTGCTATATAGTTTGCGCAAGATGCGTGCGAATTTGGATACTACGTGGGAGGGGTTTGCTGTCAGGGAGCCATTGGAGAGCCGCAGTTTAATTGGTTTAGCTCCTCTGGGCTTTGCATTTAGTAAGTTAGCTAACATAGAACCTAGTTTGTTTGATCTTGCATAGAAGGAGTGTTTTGCCCATCGAAGCTGCTTCTCAACATTTCCAAAAAATTATTTATCCTATTGGCCAGAATTTTGGAGAGTAATTTGGTGTCTACATTTAATAGGGATATAGGCCTATAGTTATGCGGGTCTGTGTCATCCTTTCCTGGTTTGGGGAGCATTACTACTTGAGCTGCTAGGGAGGAGGGATGTAGTTTCCCACCCTTGGAGAGATGGTTGAATAGCTCCACCAGATGGGGGGCTAGAATGTCTTGAAATTTTTTATAGTACAGGGCCGTGAAGCCATCTGGCCCCGGGGATTTATTTGGTTTGAGAGTTTTAATGGCTGCTAACACCTCCGCTTCAGTGATTTCAGCCTCCATTCCCTCCACCATGGACCTAGGCAGGGTGCCCAGGGGGAAGTCAGCGAATAATGAATCCGCTTTGTGGATGTCAAATTTAGGTGGGGTGCTATATAGTTTGCGCAAGATGCGTGCGAATTTGGATACTACATGGGAGGGGTTTGCTGTCAGGGAGCCATTGGAGAGCCGCAGTTTAATTGGTTTAGCTCCTCTGGGCTTTGCATTTAGTAAGTTAGCTAACATAGGACCTGGTTTGTTTGATCTTGCATAGAAGGAGTGTTTTGCCCATCGAAGCTGCTTCTCAACTTTGTCGTTAAGAAGAAGATTCAGTTCCACTTTTACTGAGGCTACCTGTTGGCGCAAATTGGCTGAAGGTGTGGCTTTCCAGGCCGAGTCCAGGGTTTCTAATTCGTCGTATAGGGATTGGATTTTATTCTCCCGCTCCCTCTTTCTGCGGGAAGGTAGGCGAATAAGGTCCCCCCTAAGGGTCACCTTGTGGGCTTCCCAGAGGGAGGTTGGTGATGTTACCGATCCCCCATTTTCCGAGAAGTATTGGAGGATGTGTTCCCGCACACTCGTCGCCGAATCTGCGAACGTGAGTAGAGAGTCGTTCAAGCGCCAGGTGTAGGAGGTTGGGCTAGAGGATAAAGATGTGCATTCAAGGAGGATTGGGGAGTATTCAGACCAAGGGACAGAAAGTATTTTGGATGCCTTTATTCTAGGGAGAAAGGACTGAGCAGTAAATATGTGGTCGATACGGGAGAAGCTGTCATGGGGGTTAGAATAAAAGGTAAAATCTTTAGCAGTGGGGTTCTTCTCCCACCAACAATCTATTAGGGTATGTTCCGATAAAAGGGAATTAAAAAGGTTAATTTCCCTATGGTCTGTGGGCAGGGACTTTGTTTTGGAGCTCGAGGAGTGTCGATCTAATTTGTGGTTAAGGACTAGGTTGGAGTCTCCCATCACCAGCAGGGTGCCCATCTTATGCCTCTCAACCACTTCCAGTAGGTGAGTGAAGAAGCGAGTCTGCCTTGAATTTGGCGCGTAGTAGGAGACTATTGTAATGTCCATGTCCATGAGTTTACCCGTTAGTAACAGGTATCTCTACCTGTTGGATCAGATATTTCTTTAGTGCATGTGAAGGGTGTGGTACGGTGGAAGGCCAGGAGAACTCCCCTTTTTTTTCCCCAAAACGTGGCATGAAACACCTGTGGATACGCTGCGTGCAGGAATTTGGGTCTAGACGTATCGGAAAATTTTGTTTTTTGTAAACCCACAATGTTTATGTTGCGGGAAGCATAATAACTGAAGGCTTTCCTACGCTTATTTGGTGAGTTCAGGCCTTGAACATTATGGGTTATAATTTTATATGAGGTAATCATAGTAAAGGAGGAGTTGACCTATTATCCAGGTGGAAGCCTGGTCGGGGTGATGTGAGCAAGATAAAAGTATTGTACTGGTATTTCCCCTACCACTAGGGGGGGGGAGGGATTGGGACAGGGGGAGGAGAAGAGAAAGAGATAAAGAGAAGAAGAAAACAAGTAATACACAGTCGAATCACATTCAAACTTCCAATGAAGTGTGCGGACATAATGCTCAACAGCATTACAAACAGTGGGGGTGCCCAGGGCACCCGGACACGAACTAGATTATAAAGTACGCAAATTTAAATACTAAACAGAACCTGTAAGTTACAAACATTAAAACTAAACCTCCTGACGCCACCAAATGACTATGTGCACCACCTTGAGGGATGAGGAGAGGGGGAGGACGGGTAGAGGGAATTCGGGGTGCAGGAAGAAGGGAGGGCGGGGGCAGGAGGAATAGGGGGAGGATTAGGTTCAGTAAAAGTAGGGAGGTACGGGATGGAGAGTGTTGGGCGATTTTGTGGAGATGCGCCACCAAATAGTTATTAACTACTGACCCAACAGGGTCCACAATATTATATATCCACCATGGTAGGTACACCCCGAGAGGGTACCATCCCTCATTAGTGTACCCTGTGGGTTGCAGGTCTCTTCAGCGTAGGGTAGGGACGTCTACGCCATTTCCCAGGATCTGCATGTTGAAGGGTTACTGAGACATGTCCCCAGGGGTAGTTGGGCATGGGGAATGAGGATACAGTGGTATAGTCACCTGATGTGTGTCCATCACGGCTTGTTCCCAGTATAGCCAAGTTGCTTGCAGCAAGAGATGCCATGATGTCCCTCATTAGGACCCAGTAGAGTCATTACTGCAAGATGTAAGCCAAATCCAGGGCTGGAGAACAAAATTAGCTTGCCAGCGATCCAAATGGTGACAACAACGTTTAGTACCCAGAGAAGAATCTCTACCTGTCGGATCAGATATTTCTTTAGTGCATGTGAAGGGTGTTATCAGCAGTGGCCAGCCCTTAGGTAACAAAATATTTGGTTCAAGGAGCAACCCAGGGTGTCCTTGCGATCCAGAGGACCCCTCAGGGTCGAACCGCTTCAAAAACAGGCCAATATGGCAAACAGAATAGGAACGTTGTTAAACTTAAGAGTGCCCAGGTTACATTACCCGGTGATCGGAGGTTGCGATCCGGCAACGGTCTTGAGGGTATTCCAGACCAGATAGGAGCGCATAAAGATAAGAGGAAGGTACCGTTCCAGCTTCGGGTCGCCCACCCTCGAAGGCCCCATGAAGTCAGCGGGCACCAACTTCAACTCGTGGCTAAATCCAGTAGGCCACCGCAAGTATTCATCCATGGGGGTCTTCCTGGGAGCGTGGGGATCTTTGCCGGCTACCGACTCGGTCACGAGTAGGTCTTGGGCCGCGTTCCCATAACGGCTGCAGGCGTCGTCTCGGTTGGGCCCGCGGTTCCTGTGATGGGGTGGCGATCGCATCTGGCATCATCAGTTGCAGAGATTCCAGCACAAAGTCAGCGGGCACCAACTTCAACTCGTGGCTAAATCCAGTAGGCCACCGCAAGTATTCATCCATGGGGGTCTTCCTGGGAGCGTGGGGATCTTTGCCAGTTATCGACTCGGTCCCGGCTGCAGGCGTCGTCTCGGTTGGGCCCGCTGTTCCTATGATGGGGTGGCGATCGCATCTGGTGTTATCAGTTGCAGAGATTCCAGCAGTCTGCTTGCTTCCTCTGGGGTGGCGAAGGAGTGTTGGCGTCCATCATAGGTAAAGTGGGCTTTGAGGGGGAAGCCCCACTTGTATTTTATGCGGTGGTGCATCAGGGAATTCAGATAAGGTTTCAGGGCCCTCCTCTTCTGTAGGGTCTGTGGAGCCAGGTCCGAGTACACCTGGTACTTGAATCCCTGGAATATGAGGTCCCTGCGCTCCCAAGCCGCCTTCACGATTTCCTCCTTAGCTCTGTAGAAGGTCGGTTTCAGGATAACATCACGCGGAGGTCCCTCCGGTCGTTTGGCTCCCAAGGCCCTGTGAACCCGATCCAGCTCAAGCCTCTCAACCGGATTGTGTGGGAGGAGTTCCTGGAACATGGCTGTAAGGCCAATATGGCAAACAGAATAGGAACGTTGTTAAACTTAAGAGTGCCCAGGTTACATTACCCGGTGATCGGAGGTTGCGATCCGGCAACGGTCTTGAGGGTATTCCAGACCAGATAGGAGTGTATAAAGATAAGAGGAAGGTACCGTTCCAGAGTCGGGTCGCCCGCCCGCGAAGGCCCCATGAAGTCAGCGGGCACCAACTTCAACTCGTGGCTAAATCCAGTAGGCCACAGCAAGTATTCATCCATGGGGGTCTTCCTGGGAGCGTGGGGATCTTTGCCGGCTACCGACTCGGTCACGAGTAGGTCTTGGGCCGCGTTCCCATAACGGCTGCAGGCGTCGTCTCGGTTGGGCCCGCGGTTCCTGTGATGGGGTGGCGATCGCATCTGGCATCATCAGTTGCAGAGATTCCAGCACTCTGCTTGCTTCCTCTGGGGTGGCGAATGAGTGTTGGCGTCCCTCATAGGTAAAGTGGGCTTTGAGGGGGAAGCCCCACTTGTATTTTATGCGGTGGTGCATCTGGGAATTCAGATAAGGTTTCAGGGCCCTCCTCTTCTGGAGGGTCTGTGGAGCCAGGTCCGAGTACACCTGGTACTTGAATCCCTGGAATATGAGGTCCCTGCGCTCCCAAGCCGCCTTCACGATTTCCTCCTTAGCTCTGTAGAAGGTCGGTTTCAGGATAACATCACGCGGAGGTCCCTCCGGTCGTTTGGCTCCCAAGGCCCTGTGAACCCGATCCAGCTCAAGCCTCTCAACCGGATTGTGTGGGAGGAGTTCCTGGAACATGGCTGTGACTGTGGCCTTTAGGTCTTCCACATGCTCTGGTATACCGCACAGGCGAATATTGCCGCGCCTGTTCCTGTTCTCCAGATCTTCCAACTTAAGGAGAGTGGCAGATATTTCAGTTCTGATGGAGTTCAAGTCCTGCTCGTGGGCTTCCACGATACTGACCACATCATCCATCTTGTCCTCCACTGCGTGTATCCTGGTACCCAGCTCCTTGATATCCCGTGAGAGCTGTGCCGCCAGTTTGTCCGTGGCCGTTCTCAGCTCCTTCTGGCCGTTCTCAGCTCCTTCTGGAGCAGGATCTTGAAATCGGTCCAGGAGGTCAGAGTCTCTACAGCCTGGTTCCGGTTGATGGCTCGGCACAGGTGAGGATGTGCTGGCGTTGGATGCGCAGTCTGCGTCCGCAATCGAATCCTGTGAGGACGGCTGCGAGTTCGGCCCTGAAGGGGACGACACCATTTTGGCCGGGGTGCGTGCTGAGGCCGGAGTATTCGCCCCGCGGGAACGGTTGCGGGTATTATTGTAGTTTCTTCTCATTTCTGATCCCCAGCCTTTCCAGGGATTGTGCCGCTAGGCGGGTGTGTTGTGAGGTTCCGAATAGGTTTCAAGCTCGCGGGGTTCGTGTCCGGGTGTAGTGGAGCTCAATCAGATTGCGGCCATCTTGGTTGGCTGATCACTAGCGCTGTCTCTTTTTGTTTTCTATTACAGCGATCCAATGAGGTTGAACTTGACAATCCCAAGATTCAGTGTGAGCATCAGTGTGGACCAAGAGACCTCTGTCCACCTCCTCGATGTGCCCAATGTTCGTCCGTCCGTCCGTCCACAGCGGCTCCACGTTCTTCCACCGTGTTTGGTTTTTACCCCTTCTGTGTTCCCCTGCCCGCCGACTGTAGCCCACCACCTTCCCCCACATAGGTCTTCGTTTTTGCCCAGTCCCCCGACCCCTCTCAAAGTCCTCTCCCTCAACGCCAAGGGACTCAATGTTCCGGAAAAGCGCACGATGCTCCTCCGAGATCTCCACCGTCAAAGAATTGACGTGGGGCTCTTCCAAGAGACCCACTTTCAGAGTGACCATATACCCCAGCTAGGTGACCGACGATATTCCACTGTCTATCACAGCACCTCGCCCAACAAACACTCTAGAGGCGTTAGCATTGTTCTCTCCCGTTGCCTCCCCTGGCTATTCCTGGATAGCTATGCCGGGGAAGAAGGCCGAGCGCTCTTTGTGAAGGGCACTGTTGACTCCCAAACTGTCACCATAGCCAACCTATATTTGCCAAACCATGACCAGATCACCTTTCTGACACGTGTCCTGCCCCGTCTGGCTGACTTCCGCGAGGGGCTCCTCATTCTAGGGGGGCGGATTTCAATTTTGTTCTCGACCCCCGCCTGGACTCTTCTGCGTCCTCCTCCCATCTCTCCTTCAGCAAGTTGAACCGCATTAAAAAGTGCTTCTTTGATCACCAACTAGCCGATGCCTGGCGCATCCAGCACCCTTCGACGAGAGACTACACTTTTTTCTCCCACCTTCACCAGCAATACACCCGTATCGACTTTTTCTTTGTACATCACAGTCAGCTCCCCCATGTCCTCTCCATGGATATTGGGAATATCACCTTTTCTGATCATGCCCCGGTCCTTCTCACGCTCTCCCTCGCTGGCCCTCCTCCAGGACCGTGGCAGTGGAGACTGAATGAGTCCCTTCTACACAACCCCGGCGTCTGCACCTCCCTAGGAACATTACTTACGCCTCTTCTTTGCGGAAAATGCCACCTCGGATGTGTCCCCCTACACGGTTTGGGAAGCGCACAAAGCGACGATCAGATGTACTCTTATTGCCCACGGCGCTAGACTCAAGAGACAGAGGCTAGTCCGGATTACCGAACTCCTTACCCAGATCAGTCACCTCCAATCCCGACATAAGACCCATGTGGACAAGGCCATTGAGACACAATTGTGCTCCTTACGTGAGCAACTCAGGACCCATTGGCTTGACCAAGTTAAAGCCTCCCTTGCTAAATGCAGATGCTCATTCTATGAATATGGCAACCAATGTGGCGCATATTTGGCCAGAGCCATACGTCAACGCCACGCTAGGAACCATATCCACTCCATTGTTAAACAACCGAGTATTAAACTCACCGCGCCCACAGACATTGCCTTCGCCTTCAGCGAATACTATTCGTCCTTGTATAACCTTTCGCCCGACCCCCACCCCCCGGCCTCACGCCCCCGCTTGACTCGCATAGCCAAATATATATCGGAATCAGGCATGCCCGCTCTAGATCCCTCCGTCTGTTCGCTGCTGGAATCCCTCTACTTCAAACAGTTTCTCCCCTTTCTCTCGGCCCCATTCCTATCGGCCCTCAACTCTTTGCGTGAGAGCAACCCCGTCCCACCCGAGTCACTGCTGGCCCACATTACGGTCATCCCCAAGGAGGGCAGAGACCCCACTCTATGTCCCAGTTATAGGCCCATCTCGCTACTAAACGTTGATACAAAATTGTTTGCCAAGATTCTCTACCACCCTCTCTCTCCCCATATAGCAGATCCGATACATCTGGATCAAGTGGGCTCTGTCCCGACAAGGGAAGCCAGAGACAATACCACCCGTGCCCTGGAAGTCATCCACTCTGCCCTGTCGTCCGCCTCTCCTAGCGTCCTTTTGTCCACCGACCCGGAGAAGGCGTTCGACAGGGTGGACTGGGACTTTCTTGCCTCCACCTTAGACGCGGTGGGTCTCGGCCCCTTCATGCAGACTTGGATACGCTCCCTGTATTCTACTCCTTCTGCGAGAGTTCAAGTGAACGGAGTCCTCTCTCCCCCATTCACCATCTCAAATGGCACCCGTCAGGGATGTCCCCTCTCTCCCCTGCTCTTTATCCTCACACTGGAGCCCTTCCTCCGAACTATCCGATCTAACCCTGACATAAAAGGTGTCCGGAGAGGCCATACCCAGCACAAGGTGGCTGCTTTTGCAGATGACCTTTGATTTTTCCTCACTTCACCTGACTTCTCCCTCCTGCTACTCTTATCCGAGATAGCCAAGTATGGTGAACTTTCTAATTTCCTAGTTAACTCCAGCAAATCGTCTGCCATGCGCATTTCCCTCTCGCTATTGCAAAGGGTGCTAACCAACTTCGCTTTTAAGTGGTCCCCGATTTCCTTAAAATACCTGGGAGTACACCTCCCGCGACACCCCTCCCAAACATACTCCCTCAACTTCCCTCCACTGCTTGCTGCTATCACCTCCGATCTTAAGACCTGGTCCAAAGGCACTTTCTCCTGGATGGGACGGTGCAACATCCTAAAACAATCTGTACTCCCACGCCTCCTCTACCCGCTCCAAGCCCTACCAATAAAGATCCCATCGTCCTTCTTCCACCGACTGAGAGCCCTATTCACCTCCTTTGTCTGGGCAGGAAAGCCTCCCAGGCTCAAATATAATATCTTGCGCATGCCAAAACGCTCAGGTGGCATGGGACTACCCGATCTCCACTTATATTACATTGCGCTCCACCTCACTCGTATAGTGGACTGGTGCCGCAATCACACCTCCAAACTATGGACGGACCTTGAACAATCCTTTTCCACGGTGCCGCTTTCAGGCCTCCCTTGGTGTTCCTCACCCCTGCCAAAAGCCGTACAGACTCACCCCACCATTATGCCTACACTACAAGTAGCCAGATCCGCCTTTTCCCAATACTCTTTGTCTCCCGATCCCTCACCCCTGCTTCCGATCCTGGGCAATCCGGCCTTCCCTCCAGGAATGGAGGACGCCATACTCCGAAATCTCAGATCTCCGGGTGAAGGAAGGGTGCTTCACTTCCTGACAGGCTCTTCCTGGCCCTCCAGGTTCAATGTACCCGCTCGCCAAGGCCCCACACCTCTGGATCCGTGGAGAACTCTACAACTTTCCCACTTTCTGAGATCACTTCCACCCCCCTCACAATTCTCCAGAGCTCTGACCCCATATGAGATGGAATGCTCCCGAGAGGATCCCGCCTACCATGCCCTTTCCATGTGCTACAAACAGCTCATTTCTGGCTCTTCTGACCCCGCTCCATGGTTCCTCACGAGATGGGAGGAGGACCTGGGGGTCCGTTTTAGCTCAGAGGAAAGCGGTAAGCTGCTCACACTCTCCTACCAGTCATCGATCAGCAATAAATACCAGGAGTCAGGCTACAAGCTGGTCACCAGATGGTACAGAACAGCTCAAATTCTACACTCTATGTTCCCTCAGACACCATCCAACTGCTGGCGCTGTGATACCCCACATGCGGACATACTACATATATTTTGGTCATGCCCCACCATCCAAACCTTCTGGGACCAGGTCCACACCACAAAACCAATGATTGCCTATGGGCATGGCTCCCACCTGGGTGTTTTACAGCACGTAGGAACGCTCTGCAAAACCCCCTCTATGCCCAAAGAAGTACAGGAGCTTCTTTGGGCCTTATCCACTGGGATTCAGCCAGGTAGCCCTCGGAAACGCGCGTTTGTCGTGCGTTTTTAAAGTGAATCGCAGTAAACGCGTGGCACGAAACGCGTGACAAATGCGCATATTCGATACGCCTAGGTGTGAACCCAGCCTTAAGGAAAGTGAAGTTACCAGCTTGGCTGATCCTCTGGTTGTTGATGCAGCCATCATGCGTCTAGCAAAGCATGTCACTCTCCCTATGGAGGACGCAGTTTCTTTTGGAGACCCCCTCGAAAGCAGGGTAGATTTGGATGTCAAGCGAGCCTACATTTCAACGGGTGGCACTTGTCGCCAGCTGTGGCTTTGGCCTCAGTCTCCAGAGCTATTCCCGCTTGGACATCTAATATTGAGAGACTGTCTGATATGGCCAAAGAGCGTATTATTACTGCTCTACAAGAATTGAAACTAGTGGGAGATTTTGTTTGCGAAGCTGCAATTGACATCATTCGGGGTTCCACAAGAATGATGATCCACACCGTCACCGCCAGAAGAGCCTCATGGCCCAGCCCTGGGTTGCTGATAGCTCTTCGAAGAACAACTGGTGCAAGATCCCATTTGACGGGTCAAACCTGTTTGGGGGCAAGTTGGATGAGGCCATCTCTAAAGTGTCTGGAGGAAAATCCGGTTTTCTGCAACAGGATCAGAGAATGAAACGGCCCAAACAATTCTTGAATCAGCAAACCTTTTCCGACAGGGGTCAAGACTCCAAATCCTACAAACCAGGTCGAGAATTCCGCCGAAAAATTGGAAGGGAACACAAATCTTCCCTGTTCAGGCTTCCCAAACAAGGCCCGGCTGAGATGCCAACCAGTTAGTCTTACATCGGTAGTTTGTAAACTGTTAGAGGGAATGATTAAGGACTACTTGGTAGAATTTGTTCAGGATAATGGTATAGTTAATAACAATCAGCATGGGTTTAGGAAACCCCGTTACTGTCAGACTAACTTACTGACTTTTTACGAGGGTGTAAGTAGAGATCTGGATGGAGGGAGGTCTGTGGATGTGGTATATCTGGATTTCTCAAAGGCTTTTGATATGGTACCTCATAAACGCTTACTATACAAGCTGAGGTCTATGGGCATAGATGGAAGGGCGTGTACATGGATAGAGAACTGGCTAAAGGAACGGGTACAGAGAGTATCAATAAATGGCGCCTTTCAGACTGGGCTAGTGTCATTAGCGGTGTGCCTCAGGGTTCTGTGCTGGGACCCATGCTATTCAACCTGTTTATTAACGACATCGGGGACGGAGTAAACAGCGAAATCTCAGTGCTTGCTGACGATACCAAAATTGGGAGGGTAATAGAAACGGACCAAGATAGTGTAACATTGCAGGAGGACCTGGATAAAATAGGGGAGTGGGCAACTATATGGCAGATCAGGTTTAATGTCGATAAATGCAAAGTTATGCACTTTGGGATTAAAAACAAGCAACTGGGTTATACAATTATGGGTATGCCGCTAGGGAAGTCGGAAATAGAGAAAGATTTGGGGGTCATTGTAGACCATGAACTGAATAATAGGATTACAGTGCCAGGTTGCTGTAAGCAAAGCTGGTAGAATTCTGTCCTGCATCAAGAAGGGAATGTTTTGCAGGGACAGGTCTATAATTTTGTCACTTTACACATCACTGGTTCGGCCTCACCTGGAGTATGCGGTGCAGTTTTGGGCACCGGTGCACAGAAAGGATGTCCTTGAGCTGGAGCTGGGATGGAGGACCAGAACTATGAGACAAGGCTACTAAATTTAAATATGTTCACGCTGGAAGTAGATTAAGGGGGGACATGATTTTCATGTACAAGATGTTAAATGGTCATAGCAACATTAGCAACAAACTCTTTAAGATTAATTCCGTAACAAAGACAAGAGGCCACCACCTAAAATTGGTAGAAAAAAAATTCCAACACAAGGGGCGAAGGGGGTTCTTCTCAGTTCGAGCAGTTAGGGTCTGGAACTCGCTGCCGCAAGCATTGATTTCAGAAAATAGTGTGGAATCATTCAAGAAGCTTTTGGACGATTTCCTGAGAGACCGTAAAGTACAGGGGTACAGGTACTCTTGAGAATGAGATGACTCAGGGACCTACACACACACACACACACATACACACACAAAATAGGTTGGACTTGGACTTATGTCTTTATTCAACCTCAAATACTATGTAACTATGTAACAAGAGTCCCCCCGTCACAGCAGATGAGACATCTTCCTTCATTATCTTCATTCCTTAGTGGAAAAGCATGCCATTTCTCTAGTACCAAAAGACGACAGGTTTTTCAGCGTATATTCTACTTTATTCTTAGTCAAGAAGAAATGAGGGGATCTCAGACCAGTCTTGGACTTAAAAAGACTGAAGAGATATATCAGGGTCCCTCGATTCCATATGAAATCACTACAGACTATTCTTCCATCTATCAGTCCAGGGGACTGGATGTCTTCCGTAGATCTGGCCGATTCATACTTTCATGTACCTATTCATCCCAGGTTTCAGAAGTATCTATGTTTCTCATTCTTTGGACCTCATTTTTAGTTTCTTTGCCTGCCCTTTGGGATCTCTACGGCCCCCTGAACTTTCACAAAATTGCTGCTTCCCATTATAGCCATGTTAACGGAGTGGGCCTAAGATTTAATCATTATTTGGATGACATCCTCCTCCTAGCCCAAGACAAGTCTGTTCTCCTCAAAACACCAACAACTAATGTTGTCTACCCTCCAGAAATTTGGGTGGCTAATAAACTTGGAGAAGTCGAACCTATTTCCGTCCCGTTCGATTATTTTTTGGGGGGCTTCTTTGGATGCAATCCAAAAGACTGAGACTGTCAGAGGAAAAGGCTTTTCAGATTTGACAGAAGGAACTTACTACCATGACAGTTCGCCACTTGCAGGCCTCAAGATGTCTAAGCCTTCTCAGGACGATGTCTTTGTTGTTCCCGATGGTCAAGTGGGCCCATTGGGCAATGAGGGATTTTCAGCTGGGGTTCTTTGCCCGTTGGAACCAGTGGCACTTACATCAAAGGATCCCTATCACTCACAGGATGAAACAGTCCTTATGGTGGTGGACCCACCCTTTCAATCTATCAAGATGTCACCTGATCTCCCCTCCTCATCGTGCAGTGGTGACCTTGGATGCCAGTGATTGGGGTTGGGGTGCCCATTTCGAGGACCAAGCAGCTCAAGGGACATGGGATTTCCCAGCGGCAGCCTTCCCCTCCAATGTCCTGGAACTTCGGGCAGCTTACCAGGCCCTCATGGCTTTTGAAACACAACTCCGAGGCAGGTCAGTCATCTTGCGATTGGACAACAGCGTTGCTTTCCGTACATCCACAGGCAGGGCGGAACGCACAGCTACACCATGGTGTTGGAGCTGAGACCTGTCATGGTCAAGGGAATCTTCATTCAGATCACTCCAAGGGGTGTTCCGGAAATAGACCTCTTTGCATCCACAGTGAATGCCAAGTGCAAGAGGTCCATGCCCCGCTTTCATTGCCAAGGAGCAGAGAACATGGATGCCTTGACAGCAGCTTGGAATTTCAATAATGGGTATGCCTTTCCACGGTTGACTCTGGCAGGAAAATTCCTCCACTGGGTATCTCTATTTCAGAGAACAATTCTGGAAATCCTCCCTTATTGGCCGAGAAGGCCATGGTTCCCGATGTTGGTGCACCTCAGCCAAGAACCTCCTCTCATGCTCCAGGAGCTAGAGACTGAATCTGCTATCACAAGGCCAGTTTTTCCATCTGGCCCCGGCCAATCTGAACCTTGCGGTTTGGAAATTGAGCGCAAGAGCTCCTTCTCTTAGGCTGTTCCCAGGCCATTGTGGCTACCTTCTTAAGGCATGGAAATCCTCCACTGACTTCACATATAGGAGAGTCTGGGACAAGTTAATTGCGGCAGCAGAGAAGGGATTTAATCCCACAGCTCCTGAGATCACTTGTTCTAGAATTTCTCCAAACGGGATAAGAATTGGGCCTTAGCTAAAACACACTAAAGGTCCATATTTCAGCTATATCGGCCCTCACCAACATTAGATGGTCTTTCCATCCATTAGTGAAGCAGTTCTTAAAGGCCTGTCTAAAACTTAGGTCTCCCAGGAAGCAACTCTTCCTGCAGTGGAATTTGACACTCGTGCTTCCCCGTTTTTTCCAGCTGTGGACTCCTCTTTATGGAATCTGACTCTCAAAACAGTCTTCCTGGTAACCATTACTTCTGCTAGGTGGGTGCCAGAGCTTCATGCCTTTGCTATCGGTAGCCCTCACAAGTTTTTCCATGACCAGGCGGTATTGAGACCCAACATGACTTTCTTACCCAAAGTTACTACTTCCTTTCACATGAATCAGGAGATTGTGCTTCCATCACTGCATGAAGAATCTGGGGTTTCTCATCCCTTGGACGTTGTTGGGACACTGAAGTCCTATATTGCAGCCTCACAGCCCATCAGAACCTCAAGCAACCTTTTCAATCTACCCAGAGGAGTTAGAAAGGGGCAGCCCGGCTCAGCTAGGACCCTGGCCTCCTGGCTTGTCAAGACGATTAAAAAGGCATATTGTATGTCATTCGGGGCATGCCTGTCCCTGAGGAAGTTAGAGTACATTCTACTCGAGGAGTGGCATCTCATGGGCACTTTCAAAAGCGTCAGTTGAAGCAATCTGTAAAGCGGCCACTTGGTCTTCCAGGAGCACTTTTATCAATCATTACAGAATTGACCCAGGTGCTTTAACTACGGTGGCCTTTGGCAAGACAGTTATTGCTGCAGGCTCAGCCTTATGATTTTGTATTGTCTCATTAAATTCTTTTTTTTCCTCGCATTTCCCTTCCTGCGGTGGTTTCTACATCCCATTGTGTGCTGCCATGATGCACTAGGAAAACGGAAAATTGTGTACTCACCTATCGGTAATTTTCCTTTCCTGGTGCATCTTCGTGGCAGCACACAGGTGCCCACCACATGGCTCGTGGTTTTAACTTAGAATGACCTCACGCTACAGGGTACAAAAACGTATAGAGGGCTTGTCCTATGGGGTTACTGGGCAGAGCATTAATCCAGTGTGCTGTCATGAAGATGCACCAGGAAAGAAAAATTACCAAAATGCGAGTATACAATTATATATATATATATCTATATATCTATATCTATATAGATACATATAGAGAGATAGATAAAAAAACTTTGACCCTCTGGATACCATAAAGGCTCAGCTTTTAATGGCTATGGGTTTGCGGAAATTTGGCAATACATAGCAGAATTTCATATGTCTGTAATTCATAATAAAAAGGTGTATATTATAAATATAAACAAAAAAACTAAGAAAAAGAACAAACTCACTTGATGTTGGAGGTCAGATTCCATTCGAGCAGATTTTGGATTAACCTTATGATTAACCCTTTTAAGGCACAGATGCATGAGGAACACATTGACATTTAAAAACTCTATTGGAGGACTGAACATATCTGCCTCTAACATAAAATCATAAGATCATACTGATATTGCACATCCCAAAAGTGCGTAATTAATAAATCAGGTACTAGACTAAATCAACTTAAGGGGATCATACAAAGGCGCATAGTTAAAATGATTGGTTACAGGACGCCATAAACAACTACATGTACTGAAGATAAACAACGTATATCTTCCCCCCTGTAATGGGGCGCAATGATTAATCGAACAGGAAAATGTTAATCATTACCAGCCCTAATATACATACATACATACACACTGTGTGCATCTATGTATATATACACACTATATTACCAAAGGTATTGGGACGCCTGCCTTTACACGCACATGAACTTTAATGGCAGCCCAGTCTTAGTCCGTAGGGTTCAATATTGAGTTGGCCCACACTTTGCAGCTAGAACAGCTTCAACTCTTCTGGGAAGGCTGTCCACAAGGTTTATGAGTGCGTCTATGGGAATGTATGACCATTCTTCCAGAAGCACAGTTGGCTCGCAGTCCCCGCTCTAATTCATCCCAAAGGTGTTCTATCGGGTAAAGGTCAGGACTCTGTGCAGGCCAGTCAAGCTCCTCCACCCCACACTCGCTCATCCATGTCTGTGTGGACCTTGCTTTATGCACTGGTGTGCAGTCATGTTGGAACAGTAAGGGGCCATTCCCAAACTGTTTCCACAAAGTCGGGAGCATGAAATTGTCCAAAATATTGTCCAATAAAAATGAAGTATGCCGAGGCCTTAAGAGCTCCCTTCACTGAAACTAAGGAGCCAAGCCAACCCCTGAAAAACAACCCCACACCATAATCCCCCTCCACCAAACTTTACACTTGGCACAATGCAGTCAGGCACGTACCGTTCTCCTGGCAGCTCCCAAACCCAGACATGTCCATCGGATTGCCAGGCAGAGAAGCGTGATTCCTCACTCCAGAGAACATGTCTCCACTTCTCTAGAGTCCAGTGGCGGCATGCTTTACACCACTGCATCCGACTCTTTGAATTGCACTTGGTGATGTAAGGCTTGGATGCAGCTGCTCGGCCATGGAAACCCATTCCATGAAGCACTCTACGCACTGTTGTTGTGCCAATCTGAAGGCCACACGAAGTTTGGAGGTCTGTAGCTATTGACTCTGCAGACAGTTGGCGACTTCTGCACACTGTGCACCACTCTGTTATTTTTTGTGGCCTACCACTTCGTGGCTGATTTGCTGTTGTTCCCAGTTGGTTCCACTATGTTATAATACCACTAACAGTTGACCACGGAATATTTAGTAGCAAGGAAATTTCACGGAACACCTGAATGCAATGATTTGGAGGGGTGTCCCAATACTTTTAGTAATATAGTATATTATACACACACACACACACACACACACATAATGTTCAATACCATTCCAAAGGTTTGCCTAGTTTCTGCTCATAGCATCTCATGCCTCAGTGTTTTGTCTCTGCGTCCCATCGGCAGCAGTGCGAGCTGTCATATCACAGCAGCATAGGTGTTAACATCAGTGTTGCAGCATGCAGTCTCCGCCCTTAACTCTGACGTAGGGCCGCTCCTCTAGTCTTGCCCATGTGTCATTCAATAGGCATGTTTACAGCTTCTTCTAGGGTCTCCTCCTCTGCCGCCTCCTCTTTACAGCCCAGCCCTCTTCGGTGATGTGAGGGCCAGCACAGAGTGGCTGTCATGGCGGTTATTTTATTTATGCCAAACGCCTTTGTCTGGCAGTTTGCTCCCCAGCCACTTTCCACCCATCATGGGCGATTCTTCCATTCTTCTTACAGTATGCTAATAGATTTGCAACAACATCCAATGAGGTGAGTGAGCGATATTTATACATTTTCTGCAATAGTGATTGGTTATGTTTTGCCCTCCATATACCATTAGTTATCACACGAGGAAAAGGCACTGTCTTTTGTGTCTTTGTCTCTGTATGTGGGACAGAAAGTGAAAGAATATCTCCCCAATGGTACACAGACAGCAAAAATAGGACTTTTGTACTCACCGAAAAATCCTTTTCTCTCCGTTCATTGAAGGACACAGGGCAACAGATTGTAGATCCTGTATGGTAGGGTATATCGCCACCTGAGGGAGTAGGACACTAGGCACATAACAAAAAGACAGACAGCCAAAGACAGAGGGCGGGACCTGTGTCATTCAATGAACGGAGAGAAAAGGATTTTACGGCGAGTACAAAAATCCTATTTTCTCTCCCGTTCATTGAAGGACACAGGGCAACAGATCGTAGATCCTGTATGTTAGGGATGTCACCAAGCAGAAACCCAATGAGGGATGGGCAACAACAATATAAACCACCCAAGAACCCCTCAAAGAGCCGCCTGCAAAACCTTGCGCCCCAATACAGCATCCGCCGATGCCAAAACATCCACCTTGTAAAACTTGACAATGATGTGAACAAAAGACCAAGTAGCGGCCTTGCAAACCTGAGAAACAGAAGCACCATGGCGAAAAGCCCAGGATGCTCCAACAGCCCTAGTAGAGTGGGAAGTGAAAGGGGGCTCTTGCCCCTTAACGGCGTACGCTTGAACCACCACATTACTAATCCATCGAGAAATGGTAGCCGCTGACGCGGCCCGGCGCGTACGACAGTTCCCCGTGAGCACAAACAAGGAATCTGTCTCACGGAAAGAAGCAGTAGTCTCCAAATAGACACAAAGAGCGTGCACCACATCCAGGCAATACAGCGCCTGTTCCTTCCTGTGGACCAGTTTTGGGCACAAGGAAAAAAGAACAATGTCCTCATTCAGATGAAAAGCCGTCACGACCTTAGGCAGGAAGGCCGGCCGGGGACGGAGAATAGCCTTGTCCCTATGAAGGACTAGAAACGGCAACTTGCAGGACAAGGCAGCCAACTCAGACACCCTCCGAAGTGATGGCCACCAAAAAGGCCACTTTTTGGGACAAGGACAAAAGCGTAATCTTCCGAATAGGCTCAAAGGGGGATTCCTGCAGCACCGAAAGCACCAGGTTCATATCCCACAGTGCCAAAGGCGAACCCCCTGAACAAAAGGTGTGAACCAGAGCGTTAGACGCCAAGGGCCGTTGGAAAAGTACAGTCAGGGCAGAGATCTGGCCTTTCACCGTGCTCAAGGCCAACCCTTGAGCCACTCCGCGTTGCAAAAAGGCAAGAATGTTGCTGATGGAAAACAAGCACAGAGACCAGGCCCTCGCCTCGCACCAGGCAAAATAGGCCCTCCACGTGCGGTGGTAAATCCTCCTAGAGACCGCTTTGCGCGCTCTAAGCATCGTGGAGATGACTGCATCGGACAACCCTCAGTCCCTCAGGACCTGGCTCTCAACAGCCACGCCACCAAAGCCAGCGACTGTAAAGAAGGATGGAACACAGGCCCCTGGGACAGAAGGTCCGGACGCAGAAGCAGCCGCCAAGGAGCGTCCACCAACAGTTGAACCACGTCCGCGTACCGCGCTCTCCGAGGCCAGTTTGGAGCCACGAGAATGACGGGAACGTCTTCGGCCACGATCCGTTGCAGCAGCCGAGGCAACAGGTAAAGTGGAGGGAAGGCGTAAATCAGATCTTAAGGTTCCCAACGAGCCCCCAGGGCATCCACTGCCTCCGCCCAGGGATCCAGAGCCCGGGCCACGAACTTCTCCACCTTCCGGTTGAGCCGAGACGCCAAAAGGTCAACATCTGGCATCCCCCAGCGAAGACAAAGTTGATGAAAAACGTGTGGGTGCAGGAAGTCGGCCTGCCGATTGTCCGCCCCCGGGGTGTAAACCGCCGAGAGCACAAGAACTCGACTCTCCACCCAGGACAGGATCCACGACACCGCTCGACTTGCGGCCTTGCAGTTTGTCAAGAGGCAGAAAAACCCGGGCCGGGACGATGTCCAGAACCAGGCCCAGATACTCCAGGCGCGGCGAAGGCACCAGACAAGACTTCTGGAGATTCAGGATCCACCCGAACTCCTCCAAGGAGCGCACCGTGACCTCCAGAGCCGTCACCAGAGAGGAGCGCGACTCCGCCCGCAGAAGCAGATCATCCAAATACCCCACGATCGAGATCCCCGGCAACGCAAGAGTGCCAGAACCGGGGCAAGCACCTTGGTGAACACCAGCGGGGCCGACGCGAGGCCGAAAGGCAACGGCACAAACTGGATATGTTCGCCCCCCACCGCGAAACGAAGATATCGCTGATGAGACACACAAATAGGCACATGATGGTAGGCATCCTTGATGTCGATGGAGGCCAACAGATCCCCCTGACGAAGGCACGACACCACGGACCGATTCCATGCGTAAACGACGGACCCGCACAAAGGTGTTGAGGCGTTTGAGGTCCAGGATGGGCCGAACCCCCTCCTTCTTAGGCACGGTGAACAGATTTGAATAAAAACCCTTGAATCTGTCCGAGGACGGAACTGGCACGACCACCCCCTGGGACAAGAGGTCCGCCACCGTGCGATGGACATCGGCCAAGCGTGGGGGGGAAAGGCGTGTTGGACGGGAAAAAATGGTGTCCCGGAAGGGACAGAAACTCGATCTTGTAGCCCGAGGAAACCAGCTCCCGAACCCAAGAGTCGGAGACGTGAGCCAGCCAGAAGTCTGCAAAGAGCCGAAGGCGCACCACAACCCTGGAGCCCAGAGCCGAGGCGCGATCTTCATGCGGACGGGGTCAGCAGGCTTGGCAGACTTAGGCTGTCAGGGACGCTTGGTAGACTGGGAGGAAGTAGCTTTTCTGAACTTACCTTCGTCTTGCGCGCCTGAGGTAAGAAAGTACTCTTACCCCCAGTCAAATCCTTAATAAAATCTCATCCAAGGTGGTGCCAAACAGGCGCTCTCCAGTGAAAGGAAGCTCCATCACAGCCTTCTTGGAAGTCTGGTCAGTCGACAAGCACTTAAGCCAGAATAAACGGCGAAGCGTAACCATCGTCACCGACACCTTCGACACCAGGGGCGCCGCATCCAAGGCAGACATATTTAAGGCCCTGCACCAGCTGCTCCACCAAATGTTCAAATTTGTTCAAGCGGGAGACCGGAGGGTCCACCACAGGCGGGGAGGCCCATTTGGACAAAAAGGCCTTCTCAAACGGGTAGCGAATCGAGAAACGTTTTGGAACCGCAACTTGGTCGGGCGTTTCCACTCCTTATATATGAACTCATCAAAAAAAAGGAATGTAGGGAAACACCTAGGCGGAACGCCTGCTCGTATGCGTCCCAAACTGCACCGAGGTCAGCGTAGAAGAGCCGGGAGTCTCCTCAACTTCAAGGGTCTCCTGGGCGACGCGCATGAGTGCCGAAACCAGTTTAAGTTCCTGAACCATGAGCGCCGACGCAGACTCATGCTCACTGGCCGACTCCGGCAGAGAGGAGTCACCCAGGTCCCAACGAGGCGACACAGAGGGAAGTTTCCCCTCCTCGGACTCCCGAAAAAAAAATTTAAAACGCTGTGACAGAAAAAGGGTTAAGTGCATTCATGCATTCAACCTTATGGTTCGTACACCACTTCTCTCTCAACTTTTCATCAGTGCTGTACTCCAAACCTGTCCCCCTGTTCACCTATTTTCTTAGTAGTGTTACATTCTTCTCCTGTGTGTCTTCTCTCCTTTTTTTAGGATATTTGTACACCTTGAAAGTAAAGTTTGTGGGACACACCTACTTACAGCATACAGTAAATAGAGTTGACACAAGCAGTCAGTGCATATGCACACAAACACAATCAGGGCAGACACAGACAGATTACAGATGGGCACATCACACACAGTTTGATAACAGCCTGTGGCAGTGCGTGGCAATGCCATGGTGTCATTTGGCAATATAGTCACCCAGGACTCTCAGCCAGAGGGGCTGAACAGTGCCAGAAAGCACAAACGTTTACTGGGAAAGAGCTGGTTTTGCAGTTCTTCCGGATTTGGCTTGGGTTCCTGGAACTGGGAGATTTCAAAGAGCATTGGGAGGGATGAAATCTCCATTCCTGGGTCTGGACTTTAGTGGTGACCAGCACCGAGAGGTTGTGCATCTGTGCACAGCCCTTATGAAGAGAATGCTGGTTAACGTTCAGTGTTCCACCTGGGAGACAGAGGAGGTCTCTGTGCAGGGGTCTGGAGGGCTTCACCCTGGAACCAGCCTGTGTGGCAACACACCTTTGTGGTGAGGACAAGCCTGTGCGACTGTGAGAGAAACAGTTGGGACTAGTCTTGGAAACAAAGAGGACCAGTGGTTCAAAGAGGCAAAATGCTGAAGTTAAAAGCCAAGAAGCTTTATCTGTGTTTTCGTTGGCAGTACTGTGGGTACTTTATGTTTGGAAACCCCTGCAAGGGAAAACCGATGTGGACTTTTTTTGAGTTTGAAATCAATAAAAGTGGGCAAAGAAGCCCTTAAAAAGAAGTAAGCGAGTGGAAGTGTCCTTAATGTGCTACCATTTTAAGCCAATTCTCACAAGCCATACAGCACAGTTACTAGTGAATTATGGTGGCTTGATAAGTGCACAGCGCAGCATTATAACAGTATGAATGTGAGGCCTTAGAAATATGGTGACAGCTAAAATAATGCCATATCCATACAGCGATCTTTGATGAGCTATGTACTACCATGGCTATATTACTGGATCTTATATGTATCAGCAAAAATCCTTCATGTCTGAAGTTCATTTGAAACCACAGCATATAACTTTGTGACTTTGGTGCACCTATAATGTTATATCAAAAGTCCAAGTATTATTTTGTACATAATGTTATATGGTCATCAACAAATGTTTCCAAACCATAATAAAAACACTGTTTACACATAGAGAATACAAACCACTATGTAAGCGACATAACCAAGGACACTTAAACGAGCGGCGGCTCCACACTGTACACTTAGCTCTGCTTGTCCGGAGCGGGGCTAAGTGTGCAAAAAAACTACTCGCCCGGAGCCCGAAACTGCATGTCCCGGGCGTCGGGTGATAGGAATTCCACACCCCTGCACTTAAACCAGAACTCCATGCCAGCAGCTAAATATACAGTGAAATACAAACAGGGGGGTTATCTGTCAAAGGATGTATATTTTTTCTCCATCCAGTCCTACGATCAACACAGTTCTGTCACAAAGCAAATACCTGGCTGGCAGGGCAGAATACTTGACTTTTTTGTTGCTGCAATTAAGTAACACTTACATATCTGGTCACTCCCATAGCCCGTTACTGAACAATAGAAAGAAAACTAGTAGACTTTCGAGCTTATCTCTCTGTAACTCTGCTTTGTCCTCCAGTCAGCATGTTTCTTGCTAGTACATGAGTTACAGGGGACTGTAAGAGGTTGATTCCAAATAAAAATTCAGGTACTTACACTTCTTGCATTAAAAAAAATAAAAAAAATAATAGTAATGTATTATTGAATACAAAATGGCTGGCTCTGTCTGGAGTTCAGCCTTAAATAAGGGGCCATTTATAATGGTGCGTTTTGAACAAAATTGGCATACTCTGCTACATGTTAACTTGGGGGAGATTAGAGGTACTGAAGAATTCACATAATACAATTTATGTCAATCTCTAGGTGAGGGACTGGAGGTATGGTAGGTAGGTAGGATTAGAGGTACTGAAGAATTCACATAATACAATTTATGTCAATCTCTAGGTCATGGGTCTTCAAACTTCTTAAACAGGGGGCCAGTTCACTGTCTCTCAGACATTGTTGGGGGGCCGGATAATGGTTTGAAAACTTGATTGGTTAGGAAGCCAGGCTGCCTACCAAAAAGTGAAGCTTGCTTCTTAGCCAATCAGGTAGTCAGGCGGCATGTCATGACCCACCACCTGGCTTCCTGATTGGCTAGGAAGCTGGTTTCACTTGTTCCTAGGCAGCTTGGCTTCCTGACCAATCAGGAGGCCAGGAGGCAGTTCATTACACGCCACCCAGCTTCCTGATTATTTAGGAAGCCAGGCTGCTTAGGAACACGTTAAGCCGGATTCCTAGCCAATCAGGATGCGGGTCATATCCCACCGCCTGGATTCCTGATTGGAAAGGAAGCCGGCTCCATGCTCCCTCAGCACTGCTGGACAGAGGGAGAACTCCCTCTGACCGGAAGTTCCGGTATGGGGAGTAAGTATCGGAGCATTTGGATGAGTACTTGCCAAAATACTCGGTATTGGCACCGATACTAGTATCAGTATAGGTGCATCCCTAGTGTAAATCCATGTTATTGATAGTTGTCATTCAAAAGACAAGCGCATTTCTGAGCCTGATGAAGGGGACCCTGCGTGGCACCAAAACGCGCTTGTCGTTTGAATGACAATTATTTTTTTAAATACCCGTTTAGAAGGTGAGGAGGACAGTCAGTCTGCCGGAGGATGATTTCTCCCTCGCTCCTTCTCTCTGATGTAACTTCCTCTCACTAACAGGAGAGAAAAAGAGAGGAAGGAGGGACTGAAGACAGCACCACCTGGCGCTCGCCACTCGCTGCCTGTCTACCGCTGCTCGCGACCGCCAAGGGCCGGTGAACGACCCTGGCTGGCCGGATCTGGCACAGGGACCGTAGTTTGAGGACCCCTACTCTAGGTCATGCAATGTGAAGTCTCAAGTTCCTTGGTAAGAGCTTTTAGCTTTAGATATACTCCGTGACCTTGAGCAAACTCTTATTTGTGCATCAGAAAATTCTTCATAGACATGCAGAAGGAAAAATTCCCATTGTATATACATGCAGACAGAGTGGAACAGAAGACCTATATGGATCATAGGCAGAACTTTAGTGTGAATGCATCCTCCAGTGAAAACGTTTTGCATTCAGTTCATTCAAGCTCACCAATCAAAAGTCATGCACAGAAATAGCAATGATAAAAAGACCAGTAAAAACTTACATGAAACTGTATTAGGGCACACAGGAATCGGCATTGAAGAGAGGGCAAGAAACAAAAACAAAAAAAGACAATATGATCAAAACCAGGGATAAGACATCCTTTCACAGCAATCACTAATGGAAAATATTCAGTGGCACGAATGCTTGTACGGCTATTTTCCTCAGCTAAAGTGCTTTAATTCTACAAGTTCTCTAGCAAGTGAAAACACAATGCAGCCAAGGATACCAAATGTAACATACACTGTACCAGCTGTGAATCCTTATGTCAACCATAAGGTATTGCATTCTGTAATGGTTGCAAAGTATGTGCAAACCGTGTTTTGTTTGGAAAGCATGCTAGCTATTCCAAACATAAAACAAAATGCAGATGAAATGTATGCTTATAATCAGTTAAAATGGCTACTGTATATCTGCTAGATCTTTTCATTTTCTGTGCTACCAGTTCCTTGTTATGTCAATATCCTCTATTTTATATGGCCACTGTAAAGTAAAGAACAATTATTATGTGCCTACAGATATGCCTCCAGCAACAAGGCTTGTCATGTTATACATGCTTTGTGATATGCCTTTAAGATTAGTTGTGTTTCATCTGCCTCTGGTATTTGTCACCACCCCTCCCCATAGTTCAGTTTTCCTCTGTGTAGATAGCTCCACTAAACTCCATTATTTTCCAGTCTGCATTTCAGCCACATGTCTTTTGCTGAGTGGATCACATTATGATCTTTTGACCTATCCTATGTTTCTAGTTGTAAAGATCTGCTTAGATTGGATTAAACTTCTCAACGATCTTTAAGGTGTCATAATGGATTGAGTCTTTTCTGACAACTCTACTAAGATTGTGGTTACTGCCATTTCGCCAAACCTGTAAGTTGTTTTAATCCGATTAATCAAACTTAATAATTGGCTAACTAATCGATTATGAAAATAATTGTTAGCTGCAGCCCTAGTCAAAAGTTGAATCTACATGTATTATATCTATTTATAAGACCATATAGATATCAAAATAATTCAAAGACTAAAGATAAAAATACCAATAAACTTTGTATATATTCTCTTTTATCATTAGAGGAAAAAAGGTCTGATAGAAATTGACACACAGTATCTTATACAGAATCTGTTATATCAATCAGTCACCAAAAAATAACCAGATATCTAGATGTATGCATTCAAATCTAGAAAAATGCGATACTTGGTTATAAGTAATCTTTTCAAGAAATTATTGGAAGCTGTTATTGTTTATTTTGTATCTTACTTAAATGTAAGTTTCCTTTTAGATTCTATGTTAATGAATCATTACAGATTAACCAACTTACCACCACCAGAGATTTGATATTTAAAATAAGAATGATAAACTTTATTATTAAATTGTCACTTATAATAATTCCTTAGTAATAGAATATTGAAAAAATCTAGCACAGTTAAAGATCATAATTTATACCTCATATTCATATGCCTCTAAATGATTAATATCTGTATGGGTATAAAATATAACCGATTTAAATAAAGCATGTAAGTGAGGGTATGATATTTAATCTTATCTTGATACACATCTCACCTTACTGTCAGGGTCTTACCCGGCGGCGTCTCACCCGCACGGATCGGCCCCTCCTCCAGCAGCGACGTCACCCCTCGTTGCTGCGGTCTCGCCGGCCACCTTTTTAGCTCTGCCCCCTGAACTCCGGCTCCCACGTTAAGAGCGAGGGAGATTCAATTGTTCGGCGTTCAATCAAGGAGACTGTACGTTGAGCAATTGCTCTTCCCTCCAGGCTGTTCCAAGCTCCATCAAGGCGAAGCAGTCTCTCCACCTTGTTCCCAGGAAACTGCTTCCAGCACACCAGAAGTTCCACAACTTCTCCCCACTGCCAGCAGCTACACTACAACAGCAAGTACTGAGTACACAGGCTCTCCTCTGTGAACTGCTTAGGAGCTTGTGTGCACTGCCACCTAGTGCCATAACCTGTTATCACCAGTTATCAGTATACTAAGCCTGTCAAACAAGTCAGCTACCTTTAGCTACTGTTCCCGTCAGAACTCACATATACTCTGCAATTGTGTTTGTTGTATACCTAGTATTACTATCCGTATTGATTACCTAGAGATGCTTGTATGCCATTTATAGAGTGGGAACTCTTATAGGGATTAAGCCTTGAGACTGGTGGTATTACTCTCCCTGTATGACTGCAATACAGGAGTTTACCGTTTAAGTTGCTTGGTGGTATATGATGTATGTGGGAGCTGTACCCCCTCTCCACAATTAAGAGGGTTATAGCAGTGTCCCCAGCCTGAACCACCTACTTATTCGAGTGGGCTTTGCTACCCCATCCGCAGTTGCGATCCAAAGCATTGGGAGGATTATTACACTTATATATAAATCAATTTATCTCCCTAATTATTTTAGAATTATTGCTTATGCATACACCTGGTTAATTAATAAGTAAATATGCCAATCAGATGCTAGTAGCAGTCCACAAGCACTCCCAAAGGCAGTTCTCAAGATAAAGGACAGATCTAGCATAAATGAGGTATGAAAAATTGAGAAAGGGGTCCTGCTTGTTCCATCAACCCTCGATCTCCTTCTGGAGAACCCTCTTGCTATTTCCTAAGGCTCCATCTTGATTCTCACAAGGAAAGCAACACATGATAAGAATAGGTCAGACCTTTGAGACCAACAGACCATAAAACCTAAGCGCATCGAATCTCTACTCAACTTCAAATTGTGGTGGTAATGTATAATTTTGCCTGCTAAAATATATTTTAATACTGTAAAAAAAAAAATGTATGTCCATTTAATTTAAAAGGAGCTGAGTAACTGTTTTCATTGAAACTTATGGTTAGAATAAACACTAGTCCTTAAATTCTTAAATATTGTTAAATTTAAATCGGAATATTGTTAATTCCATTATCAGTCTTTCACTTGTCTCCTTAAATGAGAATTATGAGGCGAGTGATTTTCACTCAGCCTCATAATCTGAGCCGACCTGTGACAATGAAACTGTCAAAGGTCGGCTCAGTAGATCGGGAAGTGAGCGAACACATACCGTTGCTCGCTCACTTCTTGATCTATCCCTTCTCGGGCTTCCTGCAGGGATTTCCCC
>NW_017307306.1:173925-195244 GCF_000935625.1 Nanorana parkeri
CCCCCCCCTCCCCCAGCGCTGACTGGCGAAACGGACGGGGGAGGGGGCGGGCACAGCTGGCTCTGTCTCTGGATAGGCAGAGCCAGCTGTCAATCCCGCAGCTGGGTGGATCCAGACAGTATTGTTGGGATCCGTCCCGGCTGCGGCGTCTCGCGGTATACTGAGCTAGTTTGTGTTCTCCCGTGACCCTTAAGAGAACTATGGGGAAAAGCCCTGACCCCATAGTTCTCCTTTAAGAATGATACTGGACCAATATGGATCTCAACACTTTTTCCTTATCAATGAATGGTGGTATAGACTAAAAATTTGATAAAAGAATAAAAAGTTGATAAAAGATTGTATTCAAATACCTGGCTAATATGTTCTGCATTTTGCTATTGGAATATTGGGAATTATTATTAGCAAACTGAGTTTTTGTAACTAATATTGATTAAATTGGTGGATGTTTTATTGAAACAAAGAGAATAACTGTACTTGACGGTATTATTATTAAATTCAATATTAGTAACTGTTACAGAATCCGTTACTTTCATGTTATACCTTACCAGGTGCATAGTACCTTCTACTCCAAAAGAATTGAGGTATTTGTTTTTTTTATTTAGGTTTTTTCTTTATTATTATTGATTATAAACAGGACTATTATCCTGTGAGAGTCATTCTTAGATACACTGTTGTCATTTTAGTGATAACTGGAGGCACTGGTTTTATGGTTTTAGACACTGCAGGTGTCATTTTATAATTAATGAAAAAGGGGAGTGTGTGAATATTTAGTTATTTTTTCTAATATTGGTTAACATTGTTTTTAAACCCACAACATATTTGCCTGGACAACTTTATATTAAAGAATAGTTTGAAATCATTTCTGGGGAAAAAAGTAATGAATGTTTTTTCACAATCAAATAAACCTTAACAGATAAATATTTCTCTCCCAAGAAAAATGTGTAATATAGAGTATAAAGTTATGTTTCTTTTAAATAAATATTAATGTAATTTTATTGGTATCTATCTACCAGTAGCTGCCTCATTTCCCACCCTCGGCTTATATTCGTGTCAATACTTTTTCCCATTTTTTTTTTTGTAAAATTAGGTACCTCGGCTTATATTCGGGACGAGTATATACGGTAGTCTTAATTAGGGATGCACCTATACTTTTCAGATAGCAGTGCCGATACTTGGCATTTTCATAAGAACTACCAGGGTTGTAGCGGTTGCAGCTGGGACCTACCTCTGGCGCTCCACCACTGTCCTGAAATCATTAGCCGATATTGTTTTAGAAAAACTGTCACATGACAATAAACAAAAATGTATCAGTACTTGTAAGTACTTGGGTATCAGTACTTGTACTTGCAAAAATGGTACAGGTGCATCCCTTTATATATATTTATAAAAAAAACAAAATCATACATTAAAACAGAGATGTACAAATCCCAGGAGCTCTGTATGCTCCTTACAAATTACATCTGCACAAGATTAATGCTTAGAAAGCATTTAATTTTTTTTAATCATACAAAACTGTCAGATGTAAATAATGTAAGTAGGGTATACACAGTTATGTATATGTTTTTGTTTTGTTTAACCTGTGGGCTGAATAAAAATCATAGAACAGATTCATCCCCCTAATCCCCCACTGTTTCTATTGTATTCTGAAAGTGGGCTATTCTGGAAGTCAGTAGACTACCATGGAGATCCTTGCTTGTTTTTATAACAAGCAGAATATGACGGTTTTGGAGTGAGAAAGCACAATAGTGGCACAATATTTGGCCAGTTGCTTTCTAAAGTAGGGTACACACAGAGCGAATTTTAGCTGATTCAGCAAGAATCGACTGAAATCCACTGCGTTGATGACTGTTTTCCATCAACAGAAGTCTATCCTTAGATGGTCTTTTGCCAAAGGAACAATTTGCAAAATCTTTGCAGCCAATCAGCTGCTAGCGCCAAAAGTTGAGCAGAGAGGAGGGACCAGTGTTCTCTAATGTACTATAAGAAAGGGATTTTGCAGGTAAGATTTTCTTTTTTAGCTTTTTTGAATTGTACATTACAGAACACAGGATTTTATTCTGGTATCATGGAACGACCAAAAGCACTCCAACTAAGAGGTTGACAACACAGTAAATGCTAACAAGACCATATAACCAACAGATCAAAAGAAGGACTTGAGAGAACTCAAAGCCGCCTGCCGTACCAGGAGGTACTGTCTGATCTAGTTAAGTGAGCTGTGACAGGGAAGAAACCTTATCCTCTAGACTATAGGCCGAAGAGAAGCAAGGAGTCCCTTACGGGGGTCTTCAGGATTGACAAAGAATAAATCAAACCAACTGTCCAAGAGCTTGTTCACACCAATTGCGGAGCGTTCCAGAGCGGTAGCTGCTGGAACACACAGCAATCGCACACTAAACTGTCCCCCTTCGTTCTGGGGCGAGAGGGCCCACAGTGCGATCGGACGTGTGGCAAAACACAGCTCTGAAACACACTGCAATTGGTGTGAAGAAGCCCTTAAGGAAGAGATAAGACTCGAACAGCGCATACCACATCCAGACAGTGAAGATAAATCTCCTTGGAATGTTTTCAAACAGGACATAGACAGGGAAGAAGCATGTCTTGCTTAAAGTGTCATTAAGCCTTCCTTCTTTTTCTTTGTATATAAGGTAGGCACAGATCGTGTCCACAACTGTTCTCATTTTTTTTTTAATGTTTAAATTCCGTATTTTCTACGTCCTGCAAGAGTGAAGCCAGCAGCTAAGCATCTGCTATGGAGGCACCGATGCGTGTGTTCCCACAGTGGCTGTGTGAGCCCATAGACACGCACAGCCACACTTAACTTTATTGCTATCACATAGGGGAAAAAAATGCCACCTATGTGATAGCCAATATACAGTGACTGGTCCTCTTTATGTAGCTCTGTAGTGACAGGTCCTCTTTAAGACCCCTAATGTCACCTAGGGACCCCCAAGAAATGACAGCTGAATATGGAAGTGATGTAATATGCTTCACTTCCTGCATTCAGAGAACGGCGGGGAGATCAAAGAGAGATTGTGTACTGATCTTCCGTGACAGAGTTGTTATGCCAGTCCCGAGCCCACACCAGGCACAGCGGAGCTCAGTATCACCAGCGGCAGGGGGCCGCACACCTGCATGCATAATACAAGCGATCAAGATTTAAAAACGCCCACCCGCATTCAAGAATCCACAGTCCGGCCGTTTAATTTCAACGCACGGGCAGCAGGAGGTTAAATTGTTTAACCTTGGGTTAGGGTTTTAAGCATTAAAATTTCTTCTAGCTTCTATTTCTTTGAAATGTTAGGAGGGGCTGTGAGGGGTAAGGGTACCCTTGCCCATTGTATGTTAATGATGCTTATCAGATAAAAATAATCCTTAAATTTCAGTCCCAAGTCTTCCTATAAGGATTGACCACTGTGAAAGGGCTAAGAAAAACCTGGGATCTGTCATCTTGCCCGATTTAACAAAACATCTAAAAAAGGTAAGAAGGTTTTTAAAAAGAGTTATTTTTCAGTATGCTGTGTGAATAGGAACACAACACGAACATATGGAGCGGTTTTCTCAAATTTGACTGCAAAAGTGAAAATACACTTTAAAGCACACCCAGGCTTCCAGATAGGGCATTAGTTCTGACTTAGTGCAGCAGCTCATACTGTGGTTCTGGTAGTCAACCATAAAGAATGTTTGGCCTTTGAGCAGGCATAGACTCTAATAGGTCTTCAGGGACAGGGTTCCACTGGCTGTTTTATCATGGCCATGGACCACTATAGTACCCTACGGCTAACTCAAGGCGTTGCACCATGTGCATAGGTGAGCGCCTAATGCAGGATCCAGATCCCAAAATAACATTGCAGGCCGACCCCACATCTTCTAGGTGGGGTCCAGGTGCAATCTCCCCAAGGAAGAGTCAAGAGGTAACTGATCCAGAAGCTGTGGAAATGAGCTGCAGCAGCTATGTAGCAACTACATAGCTGCTACATAGCTGAGAGAAAACTTGCTAGAAACAAAAATCCTGAGAAAATTAAGAAAGAAAAAAAGTTAGCTTCTCTCAGACAAGTGAGATTTCCTACAAAACACTAGTAAAAAAACTGAAGCATGCTGGATGTGGGGAGGGTTTACAGGGCTGTCCTCACTAGGGCTGCAACAACTAATCGACATAATCGATTATAATCGATTATTGAAAAAGTTGTCAACTTTTTCAATAATCGATTAATCGGCTTCCGATCAGTTCCTGCCCTGTTCACAGTTCCGGCCCTGTTCACGGCTCCACACACACGCTGCGCGCCGCACCTCCTCCCCAAATCACACTCATCGCTGCCAGACCCACATCCACGCTTTACACGACGCACCTCCTTCCTGCCTCACGCTCACCGCCCGCCCACATCCACAGGGACGCGGGGAGATGTAGTAAGGAGGAGCAGGTGTGGGGGGATGACAGCCGTCGACAGACAGACCCGATCTCAGAAGCAAGTTGCTGGAAGACTGCTCAGGTAAGCCTGCACTTTCCCCCACATGGTGCTCTATAATGTATTGCTGGGATTTGTAGTCCTCTATAGCTGATGGTACATTGTGCTGTATATTATACATAGGACTACAAATCCCAGCAATACATTATACACTGTATGTATAATGTACTATTGCTGGGATTTGTTGTACTCCTCTATAGCTGGTGCTATACTGCGCTGTATAGAGGACTACAAATCCCAGCAATAATACATTATACAGCACCATGCGGAATTCCACCAGCTATAGAGGAGCACAACAAATCCCAGCAATAGTACATTATACAGTGGTGCAATGCCGAATACCACCAGCTATAGAGGACTACAAAACCCAGCAACAGTACATTATACAGCGCAATGCAGAATACCGCCAGCTATAATGTACTATTGCTGGGATTTGTTGTACTCCTCTATAGTTGGTTATATTCTGCATTGCGCTGTATAATGTACTATTGCTGGGATTTGTAGTCCTCTATAGCCGGTGCCATTCTGCATTCATTGCTGTATAATTTTACACTTTCCATTTCACTATATTGCACACCACACTATTTTTTTTCTTTTTTACTTCCACCGCTCCAAGCTTGCTCCTGTGATGGACTACAACCTCAATACAAACTAGTAGTCCCATCACTGGAGCCATTTTTTAAAATGTATTTTATTGTTTATCCGATTAACCGATTAATCGAACTTAATAATCGGCTAACTAATCGATTTTGAAAATAATAGTTAGCTGCAGCTCTAGTCCTCACAGCTTTGCCTTGCCAGTTTCCATCTGTCTAAAGGCAGCTGCATAAACCAAGGTTCCAGAATGAAATTCTGTGTCCTGTAATGTACAATTAGGAAAGGAGAAATTATAAGAGGGAACCCAATATTAATGTAAAATAAACAATACTGGGTTTTTTTAAATCAAAAATGAAATAAATATCTATTAAAAATTGTTCAAGGATTACCTTTGAGGTCTTTTCATTAAACATGTTAGTCGTTATTAGGTCAGCCACTAGACAACGCAAGTTGAAGATAGTGAAAGGACATTTATATCTTATCGATCTGATGCTACACAAGCTGCTTGGACCAAGGCCACCAGTGACCTTGCATCTCTTGTACATTCAAGGGCACAAAACAAATTATTTTTTACGAAGGCTGATTCTGGGCTGATGGAGATGCCTAGGGTAGGCTTCTGGCTCAGATTGGTCGCTGTAAGAGTCGAGTGCCATCTGCACATGCGCCAACAGCACGTAGCCTCATGAACCGGAACACATCTGCGCCAACTGCGCATGCGCCAATAGCGCATCTTTGTGCCAACCCGCGCATGCGCAGACGGCACGATTCAGCAAGGCGGGAAATCGCCAAGGAGGCGCACAGGAAGTGACCTAAACCTCAATTATCACTTCCCCTATTTAAGCCCAGCTTGGACACTGCCAAATTGCTGCATTATCTTCAGTCTCTCCTTGTTCCTGTGCTGTGTGTTATCTGTTTGGACTTGTTTTGACCCGGAACCCTAGTGACTACTCTTGCCTGCTTCCTGCCCTTGACTTCGGATTCGTATACTGACCATTCTTCTGCCTTGCCCTATTGTACTTTGGTGCCTGATTGGAACCGACCCCGGCTTGGAACTTGACCATTCTTCTGCTTTGCCCTTTTGTACTTCGTTGCCAGATTGGACTTGACCCCGGCTCGGACTTTGGATTGAGGCTTGCACGGTGCTCCACACCACCGGCACTCGTGCCACTCGGTGTCCGCCAGGTCTCTGTATAGATCCCCAGAGGCCTCAAGACCGGAGGTGCAAGGGAGGCCTCTTCACTACTACAGTCTCACCTCAGGTACGTGGCAGTCGCTCTCAATAAGCATCATCCCATATTGGGTCCATTATGGACTCTTCGGGCTCTCTTTGTACAGATAATCAACATATACTGAATGTCTTTTCTCAATTCTATGCATCACTGTATACCTCTAAAGCAACATATTCTGATGTTGACCTAGCAAGGTATCGCTCAGGTATAACTCTGGCTACCTTAGATGCGGCAGATGCCTTGGACCTAAAGGCCACTATTACTATCCAGGAGATTGAACAAGCACTTGCTAGTTTTCCAAATGGCAAGGTCCCTGGTCCTGATGGGTTGCCAATATAGGTCTATAAGAATTATAGACAGACAATCTATCCTGCCTCTTTTACTGCAAACTCTCAATGGAGCACTAGACTTGGGATGCCTCCCAAGCACTATGTATGAGTCCACTATTATTGTGCTTCCTAAAAAAACATGAAGACCCCCTCCAAACAGAATCCTATAGACCGATTTCACTGTTGAACAATTACGTTAAAATTCTAGCTAAGGTGCTGGCTAACAAATTGTCTAAGAAAATCTCATCTATTGTGTATCCAGATCAATCTGGTTTTCTACCTAAGAAATCCACTACTATTAACCTACGCATATCTGAACATGCAAGTACCTATAGACATTACTGGTAATAGAGCATTTCTGGCATGAGATAGTGTTGAATGGAGATACTTATGGGCCATTTTATCCGTATTTGGGCCTTGATTTGGTGCTTGGATACGTTTTCTATATCACACTCCCTCCGCTAAGATTAGGGTTAACAATGCCTTCTCCTCTGGCTTCTGTTTACAGAGGGGCACCAGACAAGGTTCCCCGCTTTCTCCACTACTGTTTGCATTGGCCTTTGAACCTTTATCTGCCATAATTAGACAGTCTCCAAATATTATAGGTTTTAAAAGTGGTTCGAAAGATAAACTCGCACTATATGCTGTTGACACCTTGCTTTTCTTGGCAGACACTCAGTCTTCCTTGCATAGTGTTATGGTACATCTGTCGGATTTTGCTATATATTCTGGTCTTTTAGTAAACTGGGACAAATCTAATATACTTCTTATAGACCCTTTACCAAACCCAAATTATATGTAGGACGCACCTCTAGAGCCCTACGGACCAGGTTTAGTGAGCATAAGAGGAATATTTTAAACAAAGTAGAAGATCATTCGCTACCAATACATTTCCTTAGGTTCCACAATCATAGTCCAGAGGGTTTGAGGGTGTTTGGCATCGAGTTGATTTCCTCAGATCTAGATGAGGGGAATAGATTCAAGAGATTATGCCTTAGAGAGGCATTCTGGATTTATTCCTTAAATAGCCTTTTTCCGATGGGACTCAATGAGGGGTTAGAATTAGCAACAGCATTGTAATTTTACACCCTTGCTAACCTTCATCCAATCTTACATTTCTTTTTTCTTAATGTTATTATCTATGTTTAATATTAATATTTTTTCAACATACATTATTTCCAGTGGTTATATACATTTATTCATCATCCTATATTCATTCCATTTTTTTTTATATACATTTATCTAATTGTTTTATTATCCATTCACATGTTAGTCTCCATTTTGCACATATTTCCTTTTAGTTTTCAGATTGGGTCTTGGACCCTCAGTTACGTTTTTAATGGGGCAGTGCTAGTCCTTGGATTCCTATTATTCATTATACAGTTTTATTACACTGATTTTTTCCCCATGTGTGTAAAACTTTGTCCAAGCATATGTCCCTTTAAGGTAATTTCCCATCATTGATGCATTTTGAGTGTTATTCTTATCATGATATATTCACTATGTGTGTTTTTATTTTTAAGTGTCTGTTTTGTATCATTCATCTATACTATGGGGGTTTATTTTATTATGTATACATTGTTTCTCTTGTTGCCAGTTCCATCCCTTGCAGAGGCCGTCTTGTCATTTAAATGACACATTCTGTTCCCCACTTGTCAGCTTGGGGCAGTGCGGACATGGCATGGTGGTCTGTCCTTTGCCTACACTGCCACAACCCGCTTCGCTGTCCGCTTTTTTCTTTTGCCGACAGGGGATACAAAATGTGGAGGCATGTTGCTATCCTCCTCCAGTTCCAAGTTTTTCAGGCAATGTGGCCTGTGGTGGATACTGAGGATTTTTTTTCATGCCGGCTACCCATTGATGGTTTTCGGGCCTGTTCACACGATGTCCGTTTTGTGTGCTGACCGGCTACGTACGCTGCTGCACTCAAAATGCATCCCAATGTATCCCTATGTGTTTTATGGGCTCCAGTTCTCACGTGCGCAGTCCGTTCAGCTTACGACAGAAAAAATACTGCATGTCACATTTTGTCAGGTCCGGAAACGGTCAGGAAACGCAAACGCGTCCAAAACGCGGCAAAAACGCACTGCAGCTAACATACTAACAGCCCCACTCCAGCCAAAAAAAAAAATATATATTATTTTTTTTTTACTTGTACGCATCAAAAACGCGGCCAAAACGCACTGCATCAGTATGCAGATCCGCACCTGATCAGGACCTGATCATGTGAACAGGCCCTTCAGCTGGTGTTGTTTAGACGAGTCTGCAGCAATGACCTGACGATTAGAGATTGGTTTTACGGTCCTATGTGACCAGCTTAGTGGATGACCGTGATTGGTCAACTTCTAAGACTTAAGAGCAGGGTGTTCCATAGGTTCTGATGAAAGGGGCGTTGCCTCAGAAATATGTAAACCCGTGGAATACTTGGGGGCAGCAGACTCTGGTTTAACATCAATACTCCAGCTCGCCTTTGTTCATGATTTAGTTTACCCATCCTCGTTACATGCCTGTTCTCTACAGTTGTTTGTAAGTAAGCCCTAGCTGTGTGCCTTTTTTTTATTAAATATGGTTTTACACTATGGAGGCGCTCCTTTTTGCTTTATCTTTACCAAACCCATTGACAGCTGATTTGTCTTGTATCCCCATATGCTCCTGAATTATAGTATATCTTGCTCAATTTGGTTCCCCCCTAAAATGTTTTTTAGGGGGGGAACCAGTATTTTTAGGGACCTTATTTGTAAACGAAAGCAGGCCCGACCGAAATTGGTGACCCTACAACAGGGTCGCCCATTAGGTCGATCGCGATCTACCAGTCGATCGCAAAGTGGACACTGGTAGATCGCGATAAGCTGCGTCCTGTCCTCCCGCCGTGGAGCTTTTCCTCTGGATCCCCGCTGCTCTCCCCATCTGTATGCAGCGGGGATCTGAGGAGAAGTGAAGGAAGCGCTTCGGCCGCAGGGGGGCGGAGGAGGGAGCAGCTGTCACAGCAGCATGGCCGAGCAGTGAGGAGACGGAGACGCTCGGCCAGGATCTCACACCCGATGGCTCTCCTCACCGCTCGGCCATGCTGCTGTGACAGCGGCTCCCTCCTCCGCCCCCTTCCCCCTGCCGGCTCTAGGGCTTCCTTCACTTCTCCTCAAAACCCCACTGCATACAGACAGGGGAGAGCAGCGGGGATCCAGAGGAAAACCTGCGGGCTGAGCCCCCCTCTGTGCCTGGCCGAGCGGCAGAGGATCGGTACATATCAGTGATATGTTCCGATCCTCTGTGCAGAGCAAACGCTGGAGCAATCAGCTGATCACTCCAGTGTTTGTAAATAACTATGGACACATAGTACTATGTGTCCCCAGTTATGAAAGTGCTTTACATCACTTCCTGTTCATTAATGCGTTTCTCAATGGGGAGTAGCACTCTGTACAAATTTTTGCAGATCGCACTGGGCCGGAACGCAGGCACTAATGTGCCATTGACTTCAATGCACTGCCACGCCCCCTCCCACCCCTGAATGTAGGTTTTTTTAATTGGTAGATCTCATTGAGTTTGTCATTTGAAAAGTAGATCTCCAGATAAAACTTGTGGGCGCCATGCCATACAAAGACCTAAGGATTTGGGAGGATTAACTCTCCCTAAACCTTGGCTTTAATTTCTTGCCTCCTAATTATATAATTTCTCTGGCTGGGGGTGCGAGGCGATGCATGCACAATTGTTTCGTTCTCTTCAGTATCTTTTTGATGGCTATGACCCTTTGGAGATGGACTTGTCCTGTAAAAAGTTTTCCCATCTTGCCACATTCGTTTTATTGGGACGTGTATGGGAGACGGCTAAACGACGCCTACATACTTTGGGGCATACTAGATTTACTCCAATTTGCAACAATGGTAGGCTTCCAGAGCTCCTCATACTGCAGGGTTTCAGGAATTGGTGGCGGGCGGGGTGCATAAAGTCACTCAGATGTATGATGATAAAATCCTTTGTTCCTTCCAACAACTGCAATCCCAATTTGGATAGCCTCCAACAGCCTTTTATCAATATTTGCAACTCAGACATTCTCTGACTTTCCAATTTGGTAGCGCCTCTCCACACGGATACCCTTGTTGCCGCCTGCAATACTAAAGGGTATTATTTCTCATCTATATATCTGCCTATTAACCAACTCAACACTACAATCCCCTTTGAGTGTCAGGAGTAAGTGGGAGAATGACCTAGGCCCTATTACAGACGACGACTGGAGGGGTGCTGTGAGTGGTGTTCTCTCTGTGTCTTTGTCCACGTCTCATAGAACGAATCTGAATTGTTTATAAACTTACTCTTATAACTTATTATACCTCATTCATATTTTAGTGTCATCTTTCTTTGTTTATTCATGCAGAGTCACATTTTATAGAGATGGTCTTATCAACTTATTTATTTGCCATACAATCTTGCTACAATTTCTTACAGGTTTTAAGTGTTGCCAGCACTATCTACTTTATTAATTGTATTGGCTTTGAAAATGTATTTATTTCTGTTTGTCATCTAGTTGTCATATATTGCTATTTCACAATTTTCTTCATCTCGTTCCTATTATTCTTACTATTTTAATATCTGTGGACAAGAATTAGTGTAGTTCTTTCTCCAAAGGATTGTACTAATGATCATGCAGTCCAAATTATTATTATTATTAAAGTGACATTAAACCCTCAGATTTTTTAACATAAAACACTACTGTAATGTGTGCCTTACGTAATCCATGGTTGTTTCCCTTCTCTTTGCTGCTCTTCCTTTTAAATCTGTATCTGTTCTCATGCTGGACAGAACTTCTATTTTGCAGCAGACTACCTTGTCTCTGAAAGGGATACATGGTGTCTGTGTGTTGGTTTGAAACCTGAGCCAGCACTACAGGAAGAGGCAACCAGCTGCAAAAGGGAAGTTCCCCCCAAGCATGAGAAGACATGAGGATTTAAAAGGAAGAGCAGCAAAGAGAAGGGAAACAGCCATGGATTACAGTAAGGTACACATTACAGTATTGGTTTATGTTAAAAAATCTGAGGGTTTAATGTCACTTTAAGTCAATTGTAATAGAACTTTTATCCAGCCCATTGCAATTCAAGCCAGATATCCCTGAATATATACCAATTACCAGTAGTCTGTCATTTTTGTTATCCTTTTGTTATCCCTTTATTGATTACCCTCATCTTCCAACAATTTCTGACTGGATATTTTTGATGAAAAAAATATTATTTATTTTACTTAATTTTTGGGTTCCCTCTTCTTTTGCCAATATCATTTTTCCAAAAACGTTTTCTTAGGCCTCATTCACACTGCCGCGCATACGTGCGTATTGTACCATATGCAACATATGCAAATAGCTCCATACACATAGCCGCGTATGGAGCCGTATATTTACTTAGCGTAAAAATGCGCAAAAACAGAATGGAACAGAGATGCGTCCGGGCAGAGTATTTCCGCATATTTTACGCACATACGCATGTTTACGCAGATATAAGCGCGTATACAGTTCATTCAATTTCTATTAGGAATGATGCACCCTGGGAATGCAAATAGTGCACGCATATACGCACATATATACGCGCATATACGCAATATACAATTTTGCTCTTGCGTTGTGTGTGAATGAGGCCTTACACATGGATTTACAAACACTTATTTTCATTAGAAAGCCTGTCTGTCTACAAGTATTTTCCTGTTGTGGCTTGTAATTTGTGCCCCCAGTTGTTTATAGAAGTATAGTTGTCTCTGTAAGGTTTGAAAAATGGTAGATCCTGAAACATATTGTCTAAAGACCAGACCTTGAAGAAGACACCAGAGCCTTGATACACAGGCACGAGGATTCTGCTGCAACACTTTCAGGTGGGTGCCTTGCTCTGCCTTACCAGTGCCTTCTCAGTTTTCAGAGGAATCCCACCTAGACTACAGCCTGACCCCTGGCCAAAACAGGTCTAGTATACATCTGCCAGAGGCTGCAACAGAGCCAGTCATCTCTACCTCTTGTAAGTGCAAAATTGTTTTTAAGCCTATGATCATGGTGTTTTCTCAGTTGATGCACTAGTGATGCACCCAATGTAATTTCCTTACGTATCTCTACATATGTGGTTTTCCCTGCCATGTTTTACATTGGTGCGGCCATACTACTGTTAAGCTCATATGGACCTTTCACTTACTAACTGCTGGTGGTTATCAAGCTTGCTGGGACCCGATATATAGAGCCATAAGACCTTGGAGTAGTGGATGCACATTTGAACTTTGTATGTGTTTTTTGTAGGGCTACAGTGCCTCAGCTGGACAGAAAGTTAAGTACTGTAACATTTTAGTACCAAGTACTACCAACACAATACCTCAGTACCATCAACTAGACTTTAACCTTTATGAAATTAATTTACCACTTTTAACAAGAAAATGGTATATCAATGAGCTGATGAGCCAAACAACTGGGTTGCCTCACTCCCTGGCAAAACTGTTTTAATGCTGTTATACAGCGAGCTGCAGGATTTCTCATAAGTGTTTAACCTTTTTTTGGGGGATATACTTTGGTAGAACCCCTAAAGTACGGTTAAAGGTTGCCATCCTGCAGTAAAGGTCAACTATTGAGAAAAAATGTTCTTACCTTTATAAATATTCAAAGTGATGTTACGAACTGCAACCCTAACCATGTGCTCTGGATGATTGAAGAATTTGATAGCCTCTGTGTACAATGCAAAATCATTGGTGTGCTGGGAAATAAAATAAAAAATGTTAAAATGTGTTGAAGCAAAAATAAAATTTATTACAGTTTATCAAACTCTAAAGCCCCATTCACACCTGTGAATTGGGGCCGGAACTCCAAGTCTCACGAACTCATCCATGAGACTCATGTGCTCTCCTGTTGCTAGGAGGCGATGTATAACACAAGAGCAGTGGTCACCCCCCACAGATGTTGAAATGTATTTAGACAGGCTGCAATTACCTGCAGATGACAGGCACGTGGACACAGATAGTCTGCATTCAGGTGCAGTCATGCATGGGTAATCATAGGCTATTCACCTAATTGTAGGTGGTGGCACTTGTTATTGGATTATACAGAGCCTCCTGCTTGCAGGAGATTGCACAAGTCTCACATAGGAATTTATGAGACTCAGCGATCTGGCCCCATTTGCAGGTGAAAATGGGGCTTGATATATCATATCCTCTTTTTAAAAGCCATTTTCAAAAGGGGCTTAAACCTGTAAAATCATATCTTAAAGATGAGTTTACTCCTTATTGAGGCAATGTAAAATCATAGATGTAAGCATCAACCACACATTATTCTATTATTCATACTACACTACTAGAAATCTCTTTAAAAAGTGTACTTCAACTTTTGTAGCCACATAACTATTTTATATTTATTAAATGTTCTTATTCATATAGCACAACTTAAAAAAAATAGCCGCTTACACATTGCTTGCTCTATTTTGAAAGAAATGTTTCTCTAAACTGAATATTCCTCTGGAATACAAGGGGGCTAGGGAGGTTAATGTTTACCACAGTTAACCCTGCTCTGTACTGTCCTGGCAGATCTGACTACCAGTTGTAAACTATATTTGAACACTATAAGTTCTAACAAAGGTTTAACGTTCTAGATGCATTGTATGTTGCTGAGAGAACGGTCACAATGTCCCTAGTCTTTCTATGGGGGCAGTCAAAATTTTCTGTCATTTTGAAACTGTAGAGAGAAGCTTGGAGTCCGTCCAAAGACCTGCTTCACAGAAATTCAGGTGCTCCAGCTGGGTGTTCCAGCGCTACAGGAACAGCCAAATCACCCAAAGCTCAAAAGGATGTTGATCGGGAGACTACATTTTGACATCCAAGTCCCCGGCACCAAGAGGGTGCCCAGGACACCTTCCCTGACTGACAGGTTGGCATTCATCATGAGAATCCATGAAAAGACAGGAAGGAATTTTCCCCGACTTCTGAGCCACATTCTTGAAGTATTAAAGCGACACAAAACCCTCAGCTTTTTTCACCTTATACACATCTACACAATGAACATTCTCCAAGGCCACATCCATTTATGTTTTAAAATAAAGTCTTACTATTTGAATTAGGGATGCAACGATACAGGTTTTTCTGTATCAAGTATGAGCACCAATATTTTTTTTTTTGATACTCGCCCATGCTGAGTACCGATGCCGTGTGCCCCGATTATCAGGAAGTCGGTCCGCGGATCACGACCGTTGCCCGGCTTCATGATTGCCTGTGAAGCCGGTGTTCTAGCAAAAGAACACAGGCCTCACTTGCAGGGGCTGCCTGGCTTCCTGACCAATCAGGAAGCCTGGACGCGCAATATGATGCGACGCTCAGCTTCCTGATTGGAAAGGAAGCCAGCTCCATGCTCCCTTAGATCCCACTCTGACCAGAAGTTCTGGTATCGGAGGTAAGTATTGGAGCATTTGGGCGAGTACAACTACTCGCCCAAATACTCTGTATCGGTGCGTCCCTAATTTTAATCCCTTTAGAAAGTCCGCTGTGTTCGTTCCCGTGGCTCTTCTCTCCAGTCACACTTCCTGTCCTTTAGTAAGAGCCGTGCACATTGATTCTGGTCACATGCACATCCTTCTTTGCCTACAACTCCCATGCGGCAGAGAGTAATCATCCCTCACTGCACACAGCTGCCTCCTCCCCCTCTTCTCACTATACACACTGTGACAGTTTCACTGCTTGTTAACTCCTCTGCAATGCTCTGATCAATCACATTTGCAACAAATCTACAACAAACATCAAGTTCACCACAATCTACACAGAAAAACAATGTTATTTCAAATGTAGGAGCTGTATCCTCTGAGACTGTGTGACCAGATTCAGCATGTGAGCTGAAACTCAGAAGAAAATATGAGGCTGGTGACATCTCACATGCTGAACTTCCTCAGAAAGTTTGTGATCACAATCAGCTCACCCCACACTCCCTCCTTGGCAAGCCAGGAGGAGAGAAATCAAAGATCATATATTAGTGTGGGAGAGAAACATATCCTGTTGCTTAAGAAATCCCAGCTCCTTGCAGAGTCTAGAGGGGAGGATTTGTGAGTGGAGACTTAGAAAACACGCCCTCAGCATGTTGTAGTCCTTCACATGAATTAGCACAGAGGGTGGCTACTTTTCAGCACACATAGTGACCATGGAGAAGAAAAGTAGCCACCCTCTGGTAGGACGTTGTGGATGGAGAAAAATAAAATAGATTTTGGAGCATTAAGAGATGAACAATGACAAAAAGTTGCGCAGTAATTTATTATTTATCAAATAAAAGCTATTTTTATTATTTAATTTTTGAGTTTAGTGTCGCTTTAAGCCAGGGACAGCCTGGTCCTCGGTACCAGACAAATTGGTCTGTCCAAGGACTGGACTGATTTGTCCCATGGTGAAAGAATATTGTGTTGTAGGGGTCTGGAGAGAATCTGGGCAAATGGAAATACATCAAAGGAGGCTACCACCAACCCAGGACTCTCATTCAGAAGTAAAGAATCGGGCGACTAATGGACTGAATAATACAAGTCTGGGAGAGTTTATAATTTCTCCTGGGGAAAAAAACTCCAGCTTGTTCTGTGTCTAGGAGTAGACCTAGATATTTCAAGGGAAGATTTGATTCCAGCACTAATTTATGGAGGTGCAAGATCCAGCCAACCAACTGCAAGGTCTGGGCAGACAGGGCTATGTTGTCCACCAGAACTTGAGGCAAATGTTCCCTCAGTAGGAGGTCATCTAGCTACCCTACAACTGGATTATTACAAGAGCACAGCAAGGCTAGTACTAGAGCCAGCACCTTGATGAATGCCTGAGGTGCAAAAGATGAACCAAATATCAGAACCACACAACTAAAACTGCAGAGTCTTTACAGCAAAGAGTAGATATCAGCAGAGATACAGTGCTCGAAGGTCACTTCAGGAGGCGAGGGCACAATGATTCCACGCTGTAGACATCGGCCACATATGTAGACACGCTGCAAGCAGCACTGGAGTCATTAGTGGAGTACCTGGACCAGCAGGACTGTTCCCCATGTGTCTAGAACAAAGCAAAAAATCCATCCTGCTCTTTTTACACAATACCATGTATATCCAACAAAGAATGGCCAGCAAACCAAAAGTTGAGGACCTCTAATTTTTACTAAGGTCTTTACTGAAGTAAAGAGAGCATGGAGAACGCACAACATTCCACATAGTAGATGATGTAAGCACAGGATTAACCCTCTCATGGTGAAACTGGCAGAAGGCTGGGATTTTAACCCTTTCGCTGCCAAGCCCTCCGGAAAAAATTTCAAATCAGCTGGCCAAGCCATTTTTGCATTTTTTGCAATTTTTTCCTATTGATTTGATTTTCAGCTGCTGGGTTGCTAGCGTTTGTAAAAGACCCCCCAAACCATATATTTTCTGAAGCGCAGGCCCGGTAGAATAAAAAGATGGTGATACTAAATTTGTAGGCTCTGAGATAATTGCGCAAATGTTTCTCAAATGAATATTAAACCGATAAAAATACACCATTCGGGGGGCGTGGCCAGCGCTTGGGACGGATGGCTGCTTGAGGCCGAGCTCCGTGCCCGAGCAGACGGCGGACCGTAACAACCACCGCATCGGGACCCGGCATCATCTCCCCACTTACCCCGACCATCTCAGGGGCAGGTCCGGACATGTCCCGGAAGAAAAAATCCGCCGCCCGGCCGCAGAAAATGACGGCTTTCTTCAATCCATCGGGCCGTAAGCCGCAGCAAAATGGCGCCGGCCTGCAGCACTCCACGCCGATCACCTCCCACTTGGATGATAGAGGGGTCCGGGACTCGGATTATGACCACCGGCCTGAAGGTAAGAGCTACCCAGGCCCCGAGAAGCCTCCTAGACAGCCGCAGAGCCCACCATCCTCCCAGGCTTCACACAAGTCCTCATCGATCACCTCGGGCAGCCCAGAAAAAAATCGAGGCCGCGGCTTTCAGGCCTAGACCACCAGGGGGAGATAGGAGAGCCCTGCTCACCTGTCCAGGGATGCTACCAGAGAACTAGTGACACCTATTAACTCGTTCCCCACCGCAGACAAGCCTCTGTCGAATTCTACACTGAAGGATATGTTTGTGTCACTGCGCACCACTATCCACCTCTGACATGCAACAGCTTGCTAGGCAATTTAAAGCGGAAGTGCAAGAGGTGGTGGGCAGAGTCTCCCACATTGAGGAGAAGCTGGGGGAGTTCGCCTCTAATTTCAACGAATTAGTGGATGCTCATAATGACAGGGAAGACGACATAATATGGCTCAAGTCTAAAATGGCAGATTTGGAAGATCGTAATCGCAGAAACAATCTCAAGATCAGAGGCATTCCGGAGTCGGTTGGCCAACCTGAACTAACTGGATACGTTCAAACAATGTTCAAGGCGATCTTACCTACGCTCTCAGACTCTGAACTAGTTATTGATCGCATCCATAGACTGCCCAAACCGTCCCACCTGCCTGACAAGTTGCCACGGGACACTCTGATGCGCATCCACTTCTATCACATCAAGGACAAAATCATGAAAGCAGCCAGGCTTTCCTCCTTGCCATCGGACTATGCAAAACTACAGCTGTATGCGGACCTCTCGCAGCACACTCTCTCGCTCCGCCGGAAACTGCAGCCCATCACGGAGCCACTCAGGAACCAAAATATACACTACAAGTGGGGCTATCCAACCAAGCTTTTGATATCCATGGACGACACCACGTATTCCATAATCTCCCTAGACCAGGGTTTGGCCCTGTTGAACCAATGGGGGATATCCCCTGCCCCAGAAGCTCCGATCAAGGACCGCCATGCATCGACGGACCCGGGGGAGGATTGGAACCTGGTGGCTCGGAAACGCAAATCCACCCCACAGACCTGAGAGGTCGGGAGGGCCCTTTCTGCCTCAGATCCGCCGTCTGTAATGGCCACACACTCTAACCCCCACCACAGCGCAGTACCAGATACTGCCTCTTGTTCCATTTTTTGGAACGCTTATTTTTACGGAACTAGTGAACTGCTTTGTTTTTGTTTTTCTTCTTTCTGCTCTGCCTACCACTATGTGCCTCTGCCACCTGCCTAAGACTAGTAACATCGACCGACCTACCACTTCCCCACTTGGCGGACTATAACTGACCTGGACATCCTTAGATACTGCCGGACACCATGAGCCTCACACTTCTTTCTCTCAACGCCAAAGGCCTGAACCACCCGGCCAAAAGAAGGTCTCTATGGAAAGAAGCAGTGTCCCTGGAAGCAGATATCCTCTGTGTTCAAGAAACCCACTTTTGCACCGACCGGCCCCCGCACTGCTCCCACAACTTATTTCCTCACATCTTGTGTGCCAACGGACCGCGGAAGAAGGCCGGAGTGATGATAGCGATCAAGAACACTGTTTCCTTCTTGCTTCTTGACTCTGTGATCGATGAGGCGGGACGTTACATTGTTTTGGTTTGCTCCATCAACTCGGTGCACTACACCATTGTCAACGTATACGCACCCAACACGCACCAACCACGGTTTCTGACCAAGGTCCTCAAGAAAAAGTCCTCCATACAGAAAGGCTCTCTCCTAGTCGCTGGAGACTTTAACCTTGTACCTGATCGCCAGCTAGATTCTACCAAGCCCTCCAGCCGCAACCTCCCCTCGCTTCAGCCCTGGCTCCATAAAGAGAACCTGTTCGACGTATGGAGATGCCAACATGCCTCGGAAAAGGACTTCACATTCCACTCATCAGCTCATAACTCATACTCCAGGATTGACCTATTCGCAGTGGACAGAGGTCTTCTTCCCAGAGTACTGCGGTCTACTATCCACGGCATTACCTGGTCTGACCACGCTCCGATCACTATACGCCTTTCGGAGACCCAACCCTACACCTCAACATATGTATGGCGCAACAATGTATCTTTGCTCCGCAAACCCGAGAACATTCTGAAGATAACTAAGGATCTACAGGAATTTTTTGAGCTCAACGCACCAACCTCCCTTGACCCGTTCAACCTGTGGAATGCGCATAAGGCCTACGTGCGTGGCCTCCTTCTGAAGATCAGAGCCAGGGCGCGGAGACAAGGTAAGCAGAGAATCGACCACCTTCTAACCCAAATTCGGTCCCTAGATACTCAAAACAAATCCTGCCCCGACCCACAACACCTCTCCACCTTGAACAAGCTGAGATTCGAATTGAGACTGCTTTTGACAGACCAATTCGAGGCGAGCTCTTTTAAGTTCAAAGCTCACTTTTATTCTTGCGGCAACAGACCCGGTAAACTCTTAGCCCGTAGACTTAAACAGACCCGCGCTGCATCCAAGATACCGTACTTATTCCACCCAGTCTCTAATCATAAGATGTGGCACCCTCAAGACATAGCTGACTCCTTTAGCTTGTATTATAGCAAACTATACAACCTCAAGGATGACACCTCGATTCCACAACCCACGTCCTCGGACATAGTGTCATACTTAGAATCCCTACGCCTGCCTCATCTCACGGAATCTCAGCTTGCTCGGGTCAATGCTCCTTTCTCCCCAACCGAACTAGCTAATACTATTAACAATATGCCAAAGGGCAAATCTCCAGGCCCGGATGGGTTTTCCAACGAATATTACCAGATTTTCCAAAAAACCCTGACCCCATTTTTATTGAAGGTGTTCGACGCTGCTGCTGCCTTGGGATCTTTTCCTCCAGAGATGTTGAAAGCCCTCATTGTGACTATACCTAAACCAGGTAAGACACCGGATTCCCCCCAAAATTTTCGCCCCATTTCCCTGCTAAACTGTGACCTTAAAATATATGCCAAACTTTTGGCACAACGCCTGACTGATGTAATCCCGACGCTGGTCAAGCCAGACCAAACGGGGTTCACTAAGGGACGTGAAGCTCCTGATGCCACGAGACGAGTGATAAATATCATCCATAAGGCGTGGGCCTCTGGGGTTCCTTCTCTGCTTCTGGCACTAGATGCGGAGAAGGCGTTCGACAGGGACCACTGGTCATACCTGCGCCAGGTTTTGACCAAATTTGGATTTGTAGGCCACATCTTTTCAGCTATAACAGCCCTTTACTCGTGCCCGTCGGCCCAGGTGTTCACGTCAGGTACTCTGTCAAGCCCGTTCCAAATTACCAATGGGACTAGGCAGAGGTGCCCTCTTTCACTCCTGATATTTAATTTATCCATAGAGCCCTTCACTGAATCGATTAGAATGAACCCGCAGATAACTGGAATCTCAGTAGCACATCACTCCCACAAGATCAACCTGTTCGCGGACGATGTCCTATTAATGCTATCGAATCCCGTGTCTTCCCTGCGGGAAGTCTCCCGTGTTATTCACTTGTATGCCTCTGTGTCATATTATAAGGTAAATGTTGCCAAATCTCAAATCTTGAATCTAGGGATGGATGCGGAGACCATGGAGACCATAAAAGCCCCACAGCCCTAAGACCATAAAAGCCCAAACGCACTATCACTGGCCTGATCCGGGCATTGTATATTTGGGAGTCACCATACCCAGCGCTATGTCTGAGCTGTTCCAACACAATTTTCCCCCATTTTTGGAGAGGCTTAGGAAGGAGCTGGTAGCTCTGGGTAAGAAGACTCTGTCATGGTCCGCGAGACTGGCATAGTTTAAAATGCTATTTCTGCCCCAACTCTTATACCTCTTTCGTACAGTGATCCCCCGTTGGTACTTTACAGCCCTACAGTCCTGCCTCAAAGACTTCGTGTGGCAGGG
>NW_017307306.1:199234-217148 GCF_000935625.1 Nanorana parkeri
GGAGGAGCTTCTGTAGTGAGTGCTAGTCCCCATTCATAAATCTTCAGAGATAGGGCAAACACAGAGGCAATGCCAACAGCTCTTGTTACCAAAACAGGGTCTGGAAAGAAACCAGTGTCAAAAAGTCAATTCCAGACTAGCCCCACAACATCCAGTCTAGCAGGGTCAGGGTACAGCATTTCAAAGCTAGTCTGAGGAAATACCAATCTGGATAGCTGATGAGACCAGCTCAAGCAGCAGTGTCAAACAATATTTAATGAAGAGAGAAGAACAAATAGTAAGACATCCATTCCCCTAGAAAAAAAAATAGACTGTGCAGTCTATCAGCCTAGCCTGTGGTCTAATAACCTCCTCCTGTAGTTCTATTGCAGACAGCAGGGAAGTGATGACATCCCAGCATACCCTGCAGTGGGTGGAGTAGGGAAGCTGTGGACTGCTAGTCTGACCCCACCCACTCTCAGTGCAGAGCTCTCTGCTCTGTCACCACCTCTAAGACAGGGGGGAGCAGGATCTCTGTGTAAAGTCATACTGCTCTTTAAGGCCCCATTCAGACTGAGCGATTCGCAAATCGCGCGTTTGTCGCGCGATTTGCAAATTGCGCAATATCGCGCGATTTGCAAATTGCGCAATATCGCGCGATTTGCAAATTGCGCAATATCGCGCGATTTGCAAATTGCGCAATATCGCGCGGTTTGTCGCGCAATATCGCGCAAATGGTTGCATTGAACAAACAAGAATGCCGGCAAAATCCACTCCAAAAAGGGTCCTGCTGTAGCGACGCACGACCTGCGACAGCGACGGACAGAGCCCCATTGCCATGCATTGGAGAGCGATATCGCGCGGTGTGAATGGGGCCTTACTCTAGCGATGAGAAGTTTGGATCTTTTACATCAGGGGCGCCCACTATTTTTCGTCTGGAGATCTACTCTTCAAATGACGAGCTCATTGAGATCTACCAACGAAAAAACACCTGCATTCAGGGGCGGGAGGGGGCGTGGCGGTGCATTGAAGTCAATGGCACCGCAGCCAGGCTCCGCCGGCAGGCCCCTCGCCCACAGTGCGATCGCTTGCATCGGTGCCTGTGTTCCAGTCCAGTGCGATCCGCAAAAATTCTGCGAGCACTATTTTTGCAGATCGCAAAATCTTTCGCTGCCAAGCCCCTATGTGTCCCCAGTTATTTACAAACACTGGAGTGATCACACGATCGATCCTCTGCTCGGCCACGCACAGAGCCGCTGTCATCCGGAAACTGACATCAGCACCAGTGCCCGGTATTTTCGGTAATAGCGGTCATAAGCGGCTTGTGAGCCGCTGATGACAGCTATTATTTTGAAGGGGACAGTCTGGGGAACAGTCTGGGGAACAGTTCTGCTATAAGCTTATGGTCGCTAAATCGACCATGAGCTTATAGCAGAACTGTAAATGCCACCGACGTAAGGCATACTGAGCTGGCCAGCCGGGAACACTTTTGTTCTGCCGTATGCCTTACGGCGGTGGCAGCGAAATGGTTAAATGAGGATCTCCTCTGATCCAGACTCTGCTATCTCCCTTTGATTCAGTGTACTGGTGTACTATTGACTGAGAACTGTTGCAAGTTCTGATTCTCAGTGCATTGTTAGCTCTCCGATTGGTTGCAGGGAGGAGCTGAGCTCTCTCGCTCTAGGATCATATTACCAGACGGGCTCTCACTGAGGTGTGCAACACTGAGCTGTTTTAAATGTATCAGTTCAGTCAAATGAATAGATTCATCCATTTCACTGAAAATAATCGACGCAAAAGAACCGTTCATGAACTGGACATCACTATTCCACACAGCCAGACGCTCTGCTGTTAGGAGGAGGTAGGATGACTTTAAAGCAGGGGAATTTGTCATTTAGAGGCACCTGTAATATATCTATTCCCTGCAGTCAGAAAAAAAAAAGTCAGTGGCGTATCTAGCACTTTGTAGCTCTTCCCATCTCCACCCTCAGTTCTGCCTATACACTCCTATAACATTCTCTATTTCACAATGCCTCATGGGAGATGTAGTCAGCACTCTCTGCCAGGACATGACACGCACTGGATACCTAGATCCTTCCACTGGCTGCAGGAAGGACTGATCTGTACATAGGAGGATGTGACATCACTAACAGCTAAAATTGAGAAATGAGAAGAAAAGTAAGAACTCTGATGATAAATTGTTACAGCAGATTGCTTACTCTGACTGAAAGGGGCCTAAATACATAAAGTGATGTACATCCTGGAGTTCATCTTCAAACAGTGAAAGCATCTAAAAGGAAACTGTGTGCTATAATTACTGCATTAGAGGAATACATAAGCTTAAACTACAATTCTTCATAAATCCAAAAATTGTATGAACAGCTATCCATTGTTAACATTCGCATATTGTTTGTATTTTCTGTATTCAGGGCTTATAAAAACATTGAGGTGGTTTATATGCAGCCACCATTATTTTATGTGCTACAGCAGTAATTTGGCCATCTCTGACATGTGCCAAGCCATATCCCCTTCTATTAAAGATTTTAAGAAAATATATATAAATATTAATTTGATTTCTTCTGAAATGTATGCAATGTGTAAATGTTGTTATTCATGTATTTTCTTACCAATATCAAATAAAAAGGATTGCACAAGAAAACAATGTAAATATGGTAAATAGCTAGATGCTGCTAGTAAGCATATAATACTAGCTGTGACCTTCTTTTGGTCTCCTTCTGCATGGTGGTAATGGAAATTTGCAGTTTTTCCAGCAATTCTGCTGTACCCAGCTTGTGACAGGCGCAATGTACACTACACAAAAGAAAACCACGATCATTGTGTTTAATTACCAATTTGAATTTTCAACAAAACTAGGGTTTGAGTTGGCCAAATAAGGATGATGTACAGGACACAGACACACACACAGACACACACTTTTAAATTAAATTATGAAGTAGCACAGCGTTCCAGCTGCATAAAAACATGTAAAGTATCATCTAAAGCAGTAGTTCTCAACCTGTGTAACCTCAGGGCTCACATTTGTGCTTGGTAATTAAGTCGTGACCCAAGTCGCACTGCAATGGAATGTGCGGCATTGCAGTACCGGGCATTTGGGTGCAGGCGATCAGACTGTGGGTGGGAGGTTCGTTTGGGGTGTCATTCAAATTAATGGCAACGCAATGCACCTTCCGCATCAGAACATGCAGTAGGTGCAAATGCGTGTTAGTGCATTAATCGCTTGGGACTGTGTGATTAACGTACTGTACTAGTGTGAACTGCCCCTTAAAGACACTGAGACACACACAACTACAGACACATTCTCACACACACACATACACACTCCCAAAAAAATGATATTTTGTTTTCTTTTAAAGATCCACCCAGTCTTCCTACCATATATGACAATGGGAATGGATCCTCAGCCTGGTGTCCAGTGCGGGCTGTTGTGCTGCGACAGAGCTCCATCCATATGTGCATTGTTTGTACAGCTCCTTTGCTTCCCCTGTAGAGATGCCAGGAGCCAGAATGTGATGTCAGTGCAGTCCAGGCACCTCTACATGGCACATGTGGGAGCTGTAAGCAATGCACGTATGGATGGAGCTCCCTGATAGCCATACATCCACCTCAAGCTGACACGCAGGGCAATATTTTGAATGGCTGCAAGAACCAAGGGTGCTGCGCTACGGGGAGGCTGAGGAGTCTCTCACTTAGAAGGAAGGCATGTCGCGACCCACCAGTTGAGAACCAATGATCTAAAGTATGTTCTTTCTTAATTCAAACAAAACCTGTCAGGACTTAATTTGACATTAATGTCTAAATTTCCCTCCCCTATGCTGGTGTAAAGACTTACCTTAAATGATGCCTCTTGATCCAATCAGCTTCTTCTTCTTTGCAGTAGTTTTCAGGAGTCCCTCCAGCGCTGGTGCCGGGTCTCTGATCCAGCACTGACTGTTGTGTCTTCTGTGTCCTACAGTCTGTGGGGGTGCACGCTGCCCTGCCTGCATTGACTTAACCTGTGTCCTCTTCTCACGGCCAAAAATCTCTACTGAACATGCGCCCGCCCCATGATCCTTTGCGACCGCCTGAGAATCTTCAAACTTCGAACGGGAGCTCGCTGCTGAGACACAGGTAAGTTTTAATCTTTTGGTGATTTTTTGGTGTTAATGTTTTTGCATATATCTACTGCTTGCTAGCAGTAGATTCATGCAAAAAACCCAAGGCTTTAATTATACTTTAAGTACATTCTCCTTCTGAGAATGCTAGCTGCCTTACCATCATTACGTACTTTACTCCTCGATCCAGTGAACTTCGCTCTGCTGTCTTTGCCAGTGCTACACAGCCTTTTCTGGTAAAGCATCCCTGCTGCGTCTTCCTTTGGTGCATACATGTTGCAGGCCTATTTATTTCTATAGGTAAGCCGTACTCATGGCAGCCTCTAGCCGCCCAGCAGAATACGGCTTACACATAGGAATTAATTGGGCCGCTACCTAATGCAAAGGGAATATTTAGGCTGCAGTTAGGCTTCTTATGCCCAAAAAGGCATCAGCAACATGGGGCCTGAAGTGTGGGCAGATGACCTTACTACAACGGATGATGGGGAATGCAGAAAAACAGCTTCAGGAAAACCACAGGGCATTAGTGTGAATAAAGAGGCTGCCAGATTATAAAAAAACCTGGGGATAGAGTAACAGCAGTGAAAAAAGCCTACTTACCACCAGGCATGTCTTCAGAGCCAGCTCATAATCTCAAGTTCAGTCTGACCCTGAAAAGCAGGTGAGGGGGGGCGTGGCCAAGCCATGGACGTGTGAGTGCTACCCTGCAGCTCCGGGCCCGACTATCCACAAACCCCACTCTTTCCATCCTCTTCCACCCCCTAATCCACCCATGGAAGGCAAGCAGAAGGGGCAGTGGTCCACCCCGAAAACTGCTTTAAAAAAACTTTTCGTGTGTCCGGACACCCCCACGGATATGCGGCCTACCTGCAGCACCGCATCCCCGGACTTTCCTACGGCGCGGTCGCCGGGACGCGACGTGCCATCGGCGGCAGAAACGGAGGCATCAGAGCGGCAGATCCGACCAGACCAGGAATTAATGCGACAGGACTGGTGAAAAGGCTCCATTGAGTTTGATGGAGCCACCATCCACCTTTATCCTGATTTGTCCAGACATACCCTGCAAATGAGACGTATGCTGAAACCTTTGCTGGACGCTATCAGATCGGTTGGAGCATCCTACCGCTGGGGATACCCCTTTCATCTGATTGTCCGGAAATCGGAAAGAACTTTCCTCCTGCGATCCCCAGCTGCCCTGCCGGACCTGTTCCATTTCCTGGAGCTCTCTCCCTTTGAGGTGCCTAACTGGCTGCTTCCACAGAAGACCGGGCAGCCTTCACTGGATTCAGAGTCGCCCGCACGACGCTCCCGTTCTCCACGAGGCTCAGCACCTTCACGTAACCGAAACGGAACCCCTGGGAGGGCCAGTCCTGCCCGCCGGATAAGACGGCTTTCACCGCCCCGGCCCATGCACCCTGAACCGTAACACTTTTTCTATCCTTTTTGTACGCGGATGCCAAATGAGAAACTTCCCCGAAATCTTGCCCTAAAAAGGACCTCCCCCAGAGTGAACTCTCCCTTTCGCGGTCCATTGTGGCCCTGATTTGGGGTACCATATGATACAGCCCGCGCCAGAGATGCCTACCGCGTGAGTGACCCCTCTTGGGGTCAAGATATTTTACAAGTACTTTCACGAGGTTATCTTTACTGCATAGCATTACTGCCGATGTTCATTTTATTTTCTAATTGTACGATTATGTTCCTAGGTATGCGATGGGTACACATGTACCGATATTATCTCTACTGTGCCAGGCACTGGTAATGTTCTTGCGCATGTGGTTATGTTCGGTGGGTGTTGGTGGTAGCCGCCGGCCGCTCCCCCCCTGAAGGGACCTCACCGGCGGACACGTGCAGTCATAACCTCCCCCTCCCCACATGCCACAGGTCTGTGAATTTATGCAGTATCGACTAACGGGACGTGCATTGTAGTGTTTAGCGTTATAATACTCTGCTATGTTCTTTTCTCAGGTGCTCCCTTACCCCCTGCTTCCCTACCTAATGTTAATTCATAATACATGTGGGCTGAGTGGGTGTCTGGGAGGTCCCCGCGGAGCTCACCTGTAGTGCCAAGTTGCTGGGGATGACCAGTGGGGGCCTTGACCTACTCGCGAGGTAGATAGATACTGTATGCATCCTCCCCTTTCCGTTCCGCCGGGACCGGTGGACCAGACGAGACGGGTGAGCTTCTCGGGGACTCAGTGCTTTGCGGGCTTGCCCTCTTACAGGGCTATGTGCCTATGCCCCTAACATACAGGGTTGCAGTTTACAGGGGGTTTTTAGGAGATAGTTTGCACCTTTAAGTGGAACGGGTTCGAGCTTACACCAAGTACCCTTCTCCCCCCCTTTTTTTGTTTGTTTTTGTTTTGTTTTTCCCACTCCCCTTAATAACTAGGAAAGAGTTGGTTGGTTATTGTTTTATAATTTGCATTATCGAATGTTAAGTCGTGTGCCCGGAACGTTTGGATACCTCCGAGTTCCCTGTTTTTGGTTGCTTCCCCCAATAGGCCCTACTCTCCCTGGGTGTTTACCCTTGTGAGGGTAATTCAGAAGCGGTTGTTCGCTTCCATTAGTTGTCTTCCAGCCTCACCCCCTCTTCCATCCTCTTTCTGTCTCTCTCCCTAATTCCCCTCCTCCCTACAGCCGGTTGCCGACTGACTGTTCATTCCGTCACCTCTCAATCCCTAGTGTCTCCCCCCATTGTCCCTGGCCCCCATCTCTCACACCATTATGGCCCCACTTAAGTTGGTTTCGTATAATGTTAGAGGCCTTAATATACCTGAAAAGCAGAGGACGATACTCTCTGAGCTACACCGTCAACGGACTCAAATAGGGTTCCTCCAGGAGACTCATTTCTCAGCGGCTAAACCCCCTACGCGCCGAGACCGTTACTACCCCACGGTGTATCATAGTTACTCCCCAGATAAGAAATCCCGTGGGGTTAGCATCCTCTTGTCTCAGTCAGTCCCATGGTCCCAGCTCGACATGTTCGCCGGTGAGGAGGGCAGACTGCTTATGATTAAGGGGAAGATCGGTGCAACTGTAGTTACCTTGGTCAATGTCTACTTACCTAATCAGTCAGCTCACATTCTTGGATCGGGTTTTGGAGCGGATAGACGACTTCAGGGAGGGTCAGCTAGTAGTAGGAGGGGACTTTAAGGGAGGGCCTACTTCAGTCTGAACACCCCCTCGGAATGTTCCCCATATGTGGTCTGGGAGGCTCACAAAGCATATATAAAAGGGGTACACTTATCAAAATGGGATCTAGACTTAAACGTCAGCGAACACAGCAAATCAGCTCTTTATTGTCCCAGATTAATTCCTTGGAACTCCTACATAAACGATGTCCAGACCCGGTAACATCCTCCGACTTATCTAGATTACGGGAATCGCTTCGCACTTTGTGCCTTACGAAGGCTAGAGCGGCCATCTCGAAGTGCCGCCGACATTTCTATGAGTATGGCAACCACTGCAGCCGGTCAATGGCCAGGGCGCTCCGCCATCAATGCTCAAAAACGTTTATACCGGCTATCAAGTCCTCCACAGACACTACCCTCCATTTAACGGAGGATATAGCGGTGGCATTTCGAGATTACTACTCCTCTCTGTACAACCTTCCCTGCCCTATCTCAACGACAACAGCGTATTCGACAATATTTGCTCGACTCGCACCTCCCCTGTCTACCTGCCGACATCGTCCCTCTCTTAGAAGACCCTTTGTCCTCTCAAGAGCTAGAATCCGCCATTAAACAGACACAGACTGGCAAGGCCCCAGGACCCGATGGGTTTCCGATCTCCTACTACAAAGCCTTTTCCTTAACATCCTTAATCCGCACCTATTGCAAGCCTTGAACTCGATCTCCTCGGAGAGGGGGGCCCCCTTTGATGCCCTGTCTGCTCATATAACTGTTCTACCAAAGCCTGATAAAGACCCTCTATTGTGTCCCAGCTATCGCCCCATTTACTATGTGGTACCAGGGAAGCTATGTGTTTTTTGCATATGACAGGGAGCAGTAATGAGAATTCATGTGGTTCAATTGTTTTATGACAATGCATCACACCTTGATTGTATTACCCCTTACTGTATGACAATGTTACTTGTTTTGTAGTTTTGTACCTTTGTTTTATATCTGAAAAAAATTTCTTTTGAATAAAAAAAATAGAATTTCAAAAAAAAAAGAAGAAAAGCTGGTGAGAACCACTGCAGTAACGTGATGTTTTGATGGAGATTTGATGATCTGGCATGACACTGTCGTGCAGTGAGTTCCATGCAGTAGAAAAAAAAAACGTATCCGAGCCCACAGGCTTAGATCACAGTCGTTAGAAAACATTTTTTTTATCAAATCCCCTTTACTTTGAGAGCGGATGGTGAACTATTATGGTGTTTGGCAAAATGTTGCGCAATTGGGCTTTCATCATCTTTGTTTTTAATATACCTTAGGTGTTCACCTATTCTAATGCGTAGTCGGCGTTTAGTTTTCCCAACAGATAGCTTTTTACACGGACATTCCAGTTGCTCACACAGGGCTTGGGAACAAAGTGACTGTGAGCTAAGTGGCATTAAGAAATTGGATTTGTGCTGTTTGGCATATAGCGAGTGCTGAGTGCTTTGTTTGTGGAATACTTGTCGTCTCTGCTCCTTTTTAGACCCTTTGTAGTATTTAAAAACACTTTTTCCTTTTCTGTCAGTTTTCAAACTGTTCCTTTTTTTTTCTCTCTCAGGTTTGCAGCTCTCTGGTTAGGGGGAGCGGTTAACTGGTCTCTGGTGTGTCTCATTAAGCAGGTGTACTATAAGCTAGTGCACCACTCACTTTGAACTTGCTCACACAGGGCTTGGGAACAAAGTGCCTGTGAGCTAAGTGGCGTTAAAAAATTGGCGTTTTGAACTGTAAGTAATATCTTTATTTTCATATCAATTATATAAATATTGCAACTGGGATCATGTTTGTTAGCATGGTTGAAAAGTTTGTTCAGTGCACACTGTGCCACATGTATGCACAAATGGAGCCGCAGCTCCAGGGTGAATACCGCTTTGACAGATGTGAGCAGATTGCACTTCTCAAAGCTCACATTAGAGATCTGGAAGAGCGGAATGCAACACTGAGGAGACTTGACAACCTTGAAAGGAGCCTGCTGATCACTGAGCAGGCAGTTAATGGGGTTGATGTGGAGGGGTATGTGAGGATGATCAGGTAGGATCAAATTTGCTAAGTTGGGTGAAGATGTGCGGGTGGCAGACTCAGAATTGGCAGCCCTAGATGTCACTGCTACCCCCAACAGCCGTGAGAGCAGCACATCTAGTCCAGGTGGTGAGGGTAATGCAGGAAGGCCTAGACAGGTTGTGGTAATAGTGGATTCTATAATTCGGAGGACTGATAGAATAGTTTGTTGTTGTTTGGCCAGCTTGATTGTGAATGGCTGGGAAGCCGGTTTCACGGCCAATCAGCATGGAGCCAGCTTCCTGGCCAATCAGGTCATGACCTGATTGGCCAGGAAGCCGGCTCGATGCGGATGGGGGGTTTGGGAGAGATGGGGGCCAGATTTGATCGGGTAATTCCATATTACCTGGGAAAGTAAACTTGCCCTTTAATGCACACTGTGCGTGTGAGAGAGTTCTGCTGCCTCGCTACCACAATATGGCACAGTGAAATGGCGGCAGCACTCAACGCACACACACAGTGTCCTATGCTTGCGTTTATTTGCATGCAGATGGCAGGGGGCAGCGGGGTTCGTTTTCATTTTTTTTTTTTACATTGTCACTTTTTAAAAAAATATATATTTCATTTTTTTTTACTTTTTTATAACTTTTTTTTTTTTTTATTATTTTTTACTTTTTTTTTCCCCCCCCACCTTATTTTATTCCTATCACATAGGGATTTAAAATCCTCTATATGATAGTTTGGAGGTGACAGGTTCTCTTCATGGAACCTGCCCTCCAACACAGACCGGGCGATAGGAATTCCATACCCCTGTGTCATTTGAAAGCTACAAAGAATATAATAATATGTAAAAAGGAAATAAAGCTTGCAAAGATTCAAAACAACAGGTTGCAAACGATTGCAAGATTAACCCCCAAAAATTCATTAAATATATTAATAGTAAAAAAATCAGGACTGAGCATGTCGGCCCCTTAAAAGGCCCCTTAAAAGATAACTCAGGGTTTGTAACTGGGGACAAAGAGAAGGCAAATCTATTAAATACTTTCTTCAGCTCTGTGCATCTTTTTCTCTGTATCTCTATAGGTTGAACTCGATGGACTTGTGTCTTTTTATTTTCAACCTGACTTACTAGAGATACAACGATGTAACTCAAGTTCATATTGGGGATAGCAGTGCCATAGCCTCTACTGAACCACAATGGTTGACTATTGATATGGTCCAAAAACAGACAAAATTAAGGTGAACAAAGCACCTGGACCAGACGGCTTACACATACGTGTCCTCAAAGAATTGAGCTGTGTAATTTCAAAGCCATTATATTTAATTTTTAGAGACTCTCTAATGACTGGCTTGGTACCGATGGATTGGCGCAAAGCCAATGTGGTGCCTATATTTAAAAAGGATCGATGTCTTTACCAAGTAATTACAGACCTGTAAGTTTAACTTCAATAGTTGGGAAGATAATTGAAAGTTTGTTCAAGGATCACATGCAATTGTTTTTGCTTGAAAATAATTTTATAAGCTATAGTCAGCACGGATTCACAAAAGACAGAAGTTGTCAAACAAACCTACTTTCTTTTTATGAGGGAGTAATAAATTGGACAGAGGAATGGCTGTGGATATAGTATACTTGGACTTTGCAAAAGCGTTTGAAACAGTTCCCCACATGCGGCTAATAAGTTAAGGTCAGTAGGTATAGAGCATTCCATCTGTAATTGGGTAGAAAACTGGCTTAAAGACCGTATTCAGAGAGTGGTGATCAATGATTCATACTGTGAATGGTCTGAGGTTGTTAGTGGTGTCCCCCAAGGTTTAGTGTTGAGCCCCTTACTGTTTAACCCATTTATAAATTACATAGAATTGGGGATTAAAAGTACTATTTCTGTGTTTGCAGATGACACCAAGTTATGTAGTGGAATACAGTCCGTACAGTATGTCTCCAACCTACAAGCAGATCTGAATGCTCTGTATGATTGGGCATCTATTTGGCAAATGAGGTTTAATGTTGATAAATGTAAAGTTATGCACTTGGGGACTAAAAACATGCAGGTCCCATGCAGGTCCCTGCAAAGGACAAGGGGGCACTCTTTGCGTCTGGAGGAAAAGAGGTTTAACCTTTGCATATGGAAAGGATTCTTCACAGTTAGAGCTGTGAAAATGTGGAATAGACTCCCCCAGGAGCAAGTTCTAGCTAACTCGGTTAATTGTTTTAAAAAACATCTAGATGTATTCTTAAAATGCACAGAATATTACTGGATATTTTGTTCTTATAGGTATATCATCAGAGATTGCTGATCCAGGGAATATCTGATTGCCTTATGGCAAGGGTGTCAAACTCAATTTAATCTTGGGCCGCATCAACATTATGGTTGCCCTCAAAGGGCCTTAAGGACCCGTTCACATGATATCAGGTCCGCATCAGGTGCGGATCTGCAGACGTGGTGCTACTGATGCAGTGCATTTTTGTCGCGTTTTTTTTTTTTTTTTTGCTGGAGTGGGGCTGTCAGTATGTTAGCTGCAGTGCAGTGCATTTTTACGTGTTTTGCGTTTCCGGTCCGTTTCCTGACCGTACAAAATGTGACATGCAGTATTTTTTCGTAACCTGAACGGACTGCGCACGTGAGAACTGTAGCCCATAAAACACATAGGGATACATTTTTAGTGCAGGAGCGTACGGATCAGGTCAGCCCAGAAAACGGACGTCTTGTGAACAGGCCCTTGAGACTATATTAATGTATCTAATCGTTATCATAATTGCCTCTGCATTCGATTATCACTGGTTTTAGTAATAACTTAATACCTAGATCTGAAAGTAGAAGTCTACGAAATGGCCTGGTGGGCCGGATTCGGCTCCTGGGCCTTGAGTTTGACACATGTGCCTTATGGGATCAGGAAGGGATCTGTTTTCCCTTGTTGGAGCAAATTGAACCATGCTTTATAGGGGTTTTTCTGCCTTCCTCTGGATCAACAAGGGGCAGCTGTGGGCATAGGTTGAACTCGATGGACTTGTGTCTTTTTATTTTCAACCTGACTATAGTTTTAATGGGTGCATAGGTTGGGGGTTGTGCTAAATGATGCAAGTCATGTACAACCATTTTGATTTTTGTATTTTGTAATAAATTTATACATTGTTGATACTTTTTTGCTACTCCGATCCTTATTTATAACTACTGTGATCTAAGCCTCCCTGTGGGTTCGGATAAGATTTTTCTACATGTTTTAACCGAGTTATGGATTGTTGAGTAATGCAAATAATGACCTAATTATGGTGAAAGGGTTAATTAAGTGGTGTTTGGGTCTCTGGATAAGTACAAACATTTTTCTATGGAGTTTTCTATGGAGTTCCATGCAGTACAAGCACAGTTACTAGTGAGGTCACCACAGTTAAAAGTCAGATGCTGCTTCAGTGAAGTACCAATATTTAGCCGGTCTAGGAAGACACTGGAACCACTACCTGCTGATAAGACTATCTAGGACAGGGGTGCCCACAATTTTTTGTGTTAAGATCTACTTTTCAAATGACGAGCTACATGAGATCTACCAACGAAAAAAAACTTTGCTATCTCTCTGCTGACTGTCTCTCCTTGCTCTCTTTACTGGCTGTCTCCCCTTGCTCTCTCTCCTGGCTGTCTCTCCTTGCTCATCCTCCAGGCTCACCTTGCTGTATTTTGCAAACAGTGCAGTGCAACAGGCTGTGTAAACTAATATTCTTTGATGTAATACATAGCACTTCAACCACCAGTATCCACCAGAAAGGTGTCAGGGAGCTTGGCTCAGCAAACTCAGGCTAATAGATAATCATGTGTGCACAGCAAAATAAATATACCAAAATGGAATAAAGGGGCCGCCATTCACACCCTTCCTGATCTACCAGCATCAGCTTTGAGAGCTACTGGTAGATCACGATCTACCTAATGGGCACCCCTGATCTAGGATATAAGGATCTGACATAAAACTGCCATAAGCTGCTTTATTAAAGAATCTTCAAGCACTAGCATATGTCTAGATGCAGCAAAGCAGAAGAAAGAAAAGATGATCTACTTCCTCAGAACACTTATGTAAACTGGGATCTTAAGCAAGTGTAGGGGTATAGCAACTAGATGGAGCTGGTACTCTCTGATTTGCAAAGTATAAAAAATATCATGTAGGAAGCAAGTATACCACATGTAAATAATTTAACGTGACATATTGAACAATGAATATTTGAGAAATTAGAGAAATATGGCATATGCATTCATAACATTTTATCAAGATTTTTCTCCAACATAAAGAAGCTTTTGTTTTTGCTTTAAAATACAAATCTGTTCAAGATCTCAGTTTAACTCACCTCATTGTAGAAGAAATGGACAGTGTGACTGTTCAGCTTTACAGAAAGGGTTTTCAGGAAGCAAATATAATAACCCATAATTTCCTCATCAGAGAAGTCAAATTTGTGGACAATAATGGAATTCACGTGATTATTGGACAGCAAGTAATCTGGGGAAAGGAGAAAAGGATATTTTAACATTTCATCTTTTTTGGCATTACAAAAATCTACACGAGGTGTTTTGGCCCCATGCAAGGGGGCATCAGATTAGATCTCAAACAACCTATTCTGCAAAGATAACTGGAAACCGCCTTTACTGTAAACAAAGAGAAAACAGGATTTTTTACTTTACATAAAGTCTTTTTCTTGGAGTTCATTAAAGGAAAAGAGGGTAGAAGTATTCTGAGACACTGGGTTTTGCTGCTGCCTACAGGAAATTGCAGAGATGAGCAAGGAGTTTCAGGTAAGGAAAAGAGCAGATCAGTTTGAACTGATCCCATAGAGTCAGCAGAGCATCCACTGCCACAGTTAGATGATCCCTTGACCTGGAGACAAATTTGCTCAATAACTCAATAGCTACTGATTAGCCAGGAAGCCGGGCGGCGTTTAAAGACTCACCACCCAACTTCCCGATTAGCATGGAAGCCGTCTCCATGCTCACTCGTCACCAAGTTATGAGGAAGCATGGAGCCGGCTTTTTTTGGCCAATCAGGAAGCCCGGTGCCGTGTAATGACTCGTTGCCCAGCTTCCCAATTGGTCGGAGCTGGTGATGAGGGAGCAAGAAATCTGCTTTCTGGCCAATCAATAAGCCGGGGGGGCAGTAATGACTCGCCGCCCTGCTTCCGGATTTCTCAGTTTGCCGACCAATCAAGAAGCTAGGCAGAGCTTTATTACACACTGCACCCCTTCCTCGCGACCAAGTCACAAGTATGTAGCTGGCTGCCCGGCCAATCAGGAAGTCGGGCAGCATGTAATGACTCGCTGCCCGGCTTCCTGATACCGGAAGCCCAGGTATCAGACAAGGCATCGGAGCATTTGGGCGAGTACTCACCAAATATTTGGCATCGGCACATGCCTTCCCATCTCTACACTGTACATCTTAAAGTCAATGTCCACTTTTGTAAGTGATTAGCATTTATTGTGGTATTGTAGAGGTGCAGACATTATGTATACGTGTGCTAATTTTCATGAAGTTTCATTTTTTTTTATACAGTTTTTATTAGGCCTGAATCCTACCATTTCAAAATTTTCTCCACAGGAAATGGAGTCTGACAACAAGGTCAGAATGTAAAGCAGGCTGTATACAGCTTCCCCCCTTCCTTTGATTCTATGTAACACAATCACTAAACATCAGCTTTACACACAATACACAGTCAAGGGTGGTTGCCATGCTAATGAGAGGGGGAGTGGAGACCTCAGTTGTAATATACACACATTGCCTGCAGAGCTCAGAGGCGGCCATTTTCATGAGGATATGAAGAGGAAAGCTAACAGAAAAAGTTTCTGGTTCATACAATACAACTGTTTATGCCTGCTTCACGTACCCTCAGTGTACATGGACATGTTTTTAAAAAAAATACCTCTGCAAAGGTGAAAATGGGCTTTAAATAAACGATAATTTATTTTTGCATTGCCTCTTCAAATAAAAAAAAAGCACACTTGTGATGGTCTACTCTCCATTTAAGTAAAAAAAAAACGTGAAGCCCCTGTGTCTCTGTATGGTTGATAGAGCAGCCAGTATCTTTTATCTTTATTGGACTGTATATAAAAACTAAAGTTCAGTGTGCAAGCCTAATTGTGTGTGTCTTTCCCTAAATGTGTGTGTCCATTTTATTTGCTGTATGCTGTAAGGGAAAGTTGTCCACGGCCTTCATTAGCTGGGCATACAATCATTCCACGGTCTGTGTTCTCCAGTGTGAAACAGAATGACGACAACATTTATAAATAAGCAGGTACTGCAAAATAGTGAGGTGGATGTAAATGTATAAGAAAGCTTCCAGTACAGCTGGCTGGAAGCAGAAAGAGCCTGTCTGCAAAAGGACAGCTGGAAAATAGGCATGAAAACCAAGGAGATCAGACATAGAGTCGCAATATGCTCAGTGATATTGTAAAGTTGAAAGAACTCTCTAGTGCTTCTGACAGGAAACCGAAACTGCTCTTTACTTTTTATGCTGTACATGATTCACTATTTCTGTTTTTGCAATATTACATTTTTTCTATGTTTTTATCAATAAAGTCAGCTTCCATTTAGACTTACAAAGAGATGTCTCATGATTTATGTTCTCAAACAGCATATTCAGTGTCTGAAGAAGCTGCCCACAAACATAGCGACCAGACTTCTGCCGCAAGATGTTTAGGAAGAACACAAACATATTCTTCTCCAGAAAAAAGCTGTAATACAGAAACGTCAAGTAAATTTAGGAAATCATTAAACCGGTACCATTCAATATTCAAAGCATGATGACTTTACTAAGAGCAGAGCATGTCAGATGAATTTGATTGAATTATTTTAGATCACAAATGTTTTAGACCAGAGTGGTGCTGTGGACATAGTATCTGATGCAGTACCACAAAAAGATCCCATAAAAAGTTGTACAAAGACTTAAATCAGAATAAAACACCTCCCCTCGTTGTAATCCACATCTGCACCCGGTGTTTTTACGGGTTTGGGATCTTCCGCCATCTTGATTGACCTGGTCAGGATGCCGTAACTTGCACACATGCACAGTTCAGTGTATATTTTAAAGAAGATTGGGAAGAGGCAGTAACTTTGTTTTATTGCAGAAGACAAAGCATGTCTCTTCTGCAATAAAGTGCCTGTCTGCTTGCAATATTTCTATTTCAAGAACAACTCATAGGATTGGGCGAGTATAACTTTGGGTTTTTTTTCTACCTAGACCAAATCCAGCACTTAACCCCTGCAGTGCGGATTGCTAGTGCAAGGGGAGAATTTACTCCAGCCACCAACATAAAAGGGCTGCAATTTGTAAAATGTGCTGTACAACATGCTATGTACCCCAATATTCTGCACTTTTTACACTGCACTGTGCTATATGTTACATTTCCCAGACTGCTGAGCCATGTACATAATGTTGTGAATTTATACCACAGGAATTTTTCGAGGAATGAAGAATATCCCATTAAACAAACAGACACACTATTCCTAGTCACTATCTAAATTTAATTAAGTTTAAATTGCCAGGAGAAATGCAATATACAACAAATTATTATGTTAACATTTTTATGCCACTATTGCATCTATTGTTCCCAAAGAATATGTCATCCATAAAATGATCCAGTATTTGTTATCAAACAGTAAGCCTTAAATACCACTTACTCAAAAACAGAGCTGTCATTTTGATCCCCCCAGATAAGAATCTCTGTGATGGACCGAATTGTCTCCACTAATAAATTGCGGTTTTGATCTGTGACAGTGGTGTTCTTTGTTAAAACATGGTACATATATCTAGAAAGCAAAAACAAGCAAGTTGAAAATTTCTGCAACATGCCCAAAAAGGACTATACAAGTCATACACAGCTTTTCTGCACATCAGGCTACTGGGATCTCATTTGTTACACTGAAAAATTAATGTTTGGTTATAGAATTTAACACACAATGCAGTAAAAGATCAAAGAACAGCTAATAAAGCCCACAACATGATGTAAAAGGGCATTTAGTACCATTAACAAATAAACATAACATCTCCAAGAACGCATTCTCTAGCACGCAGCTCAAAATGCCCATGCATTGCCTTGATTAGAATATGTGTATATACACATGTATGTCCATATTTAATGGTTTTAGATGTTTAATACATCTTCTAAATCAGTGGTTCTCAACCTGTTTAACCTCGGGACCCACATTTGTCCTCGGTCATTAAGTCGCGACCCAAGTTGCACTGCAATGTTCCCTGTTGCAGTACTGCGCTTTCCGGTGCAGGCGATCGAACTGTGGGCAGGAGGTGTGTTTGGGTTGCCATTATGCAAATTGGAGTGGATCCTCAACCTGGGGTCCAGTGTGGGCTGCTGAGCTGTGATGGAGCTCCATCCATATGTGTATTGCTTGTAAAGCTCCCGTGTGTGCCCGTAGAGGTACCGGGAGCCAGAAAGTGATGAGCTGTAAGCAATGCAGGTATGGATGGAGCTCCCTCGCGGCCATAGCCCCACCTCAAGTCGACACTCGGCACCGGGCTTCATATTTTTGAATGGCTGCTCGGTGCGAGAACTGACAGTGCTTCTCTAAGGGGAGGACAAGGATACTCTCACCTAGAAAAGTGGAAGGCATCTGGCGACCCACTGGACATGGGGCCGCGACCCACTTTTGGGTCACGACCCACCAGTTGAGAACCATGGTTCTAAA
>NW_017307306.1:217507-220127 GCF_000935625.1 Nanorana parkeri
CAGTGGTTCTCAACCTGTTTAACCTCGGGACCCACATTTGTCCTCGGTCATTAAGTCGCGACCCAAGTTGCACTGCAATGTTCCCTGTTGCAGTACTGCGCTTTCCGGTGCAGGCGATCGAACTGTGGGCAGGAGGTGTGTTTGGGTTGCCATTATGCAAATTGGAGTGGATCCTCAACCTGGGGTCCAGTGTGGGCTGCTGAGCTGTGATGGAGCTCCATCCATATGTGTATTGCTTGTAAAGCTCCCGTGTGTGCCCGTAGAGGTACCGGGAGCCAGAAAGTGATGAGCTGTAAGCAATGCAGGTATGGATGGAGCTCCCTCGCGGCCATAGCCCCACCTCAAGTCGACACTCGGCACCGGGCTTCATATTTTTGAATGGCTGCTCGGTGCGAGAACTGACAGTGCTTCTCTAAGGGGAGGACAAGGATACTCTCACCTAGAAAAGTGGAAGGCATGTGGCGCCCCACTGGACATGGGGCCGCGACCCACTTTTGGGTCACGACCCACCAGTTGAGAACCATGGTTCTAAATTACACAAGTGATAACAGAAGCAGTCATAAAACAGTGAAGTATGTGAAAGCTTTTCCAAGCCACTAAAAATAGTAGGCACTGACAGATGACCGCAAGTTGCATATGAAAGTCTCTAGAGTGCCCCAGCAATCCCCAAGGCCTTGACTCATTCTACCTTGTGTTCCCTACTAATGACTCATCACTGTGATAAGCAGCCCCACTAGGTTCCTAAAGAAGACAAGAGGCCACCACCTTAGGATGGAAGAAAAGAGGTTTAATCTCAAACTGCATAGGGTATTCTTTACTGTTAGAGCAGTAAAGTTTTGGAACTCTCTTTTCCAGGTAGAGGTATCAGTTGAGAGTATAGACACATTCAAAATTTTGAGATGTCTTCCTACAGCAACACCATATAGCGGGCTATGGGGGATTCTTAGTGACTCCTACACATGCAAACACATACAGTACAATAATTAGTTGATCCCCTGTAGATTTTGTAAGTTTGCCCACTTACAAAGAAATTAAAGCTCTGTCATTTTTATCATAGGTGTATTTTAAATGATAGAGACAGAATATCAACCAAAAATCCAGAACAAACATGATACAAATGTTATAAATTGAGTTGCAGTTCAGTGAGTAAAATAAGTATTTGATCCCCTACCAACCAACAATAATTCTGGTTCCCACAAACTGGCTATGTGGTACACAGATATGAGTCCTGTCAATTTAAGAAGGTGCTCCTAACAACAACTTGTTATGTATATAAAAAAAGACACCTGTCCACATAATCTCTTTCTTCCATTCAAACCTCACCACCATGAGGTGGCCAAAGAGCTGTCAAAGGACGTTAGGAACAAGATTGTAGACCTGCACAAGGCTGGAATGGGCTACAAGACTATCAGCAAGAAGCTTGGTGAGAAGAAAACAACTGTTGGAGCGATTACTCGCAAATGGAAGGAATACAAAATAACCATCAATTACCCTCGGTCTGGAGCTCCATGCAAGATTCTGTGTCATGGGGTAAGGATTAGGGATGTCCCGATGCCACTTTTTCAGGCCCAAGTACAAGTACTTCCCCTCATGTACTTGCCGATACCACTTACCAATACTTTTTTTTAAAGAGACAGGTGACTTTAAATGATCCCTAGTACAACTACATGTTATGTACTATGGATCATGATTTAACCTATTCATGTTAGCAGGGGAGAATTGTAACTCTATTGCTGGAGTGTAGTGGAGGTGTGTGCTGTATATATGTACTACATATACAGTACACACGTCATTACACTGCAGTAATAGGAGTTACAATTATCCCCTGCTAACATGAATAGGTTAAATCATGATCCATAGTACATAACATGTAGTTGTACTATGGATGATTTAGCCCACTCATGTTAGCAGGGATCATTGTAAATCTATTGCTGCAATGTACGGGACATTTGTGCTGTATATGTACAGTACATATAGAATGCACTGCAGCAATAGATATACAATTCTGCACTGCTACATATCATAGTACATAGTACAGGGCTACATATCATGTACTATGGATCATTTAACCCATTCATATTAGCAGGGGACGATTGTAAATCTATTGTTGCAGTGCATTCTATATGTAGTATATAGTACATGTACAGTACATATAGAGTGCCTGCAACAATACATTTACAATTATACTCTGCTAAAATGAATGGGTTAAATGATCCCTAGTACAGCTCTACATACAGCTCATTGAATCCATTCATGTTAGCAGAGTATAATTGTGAATGTATTGTCTGCACTGTATTAGCAGTGTGTACTCTATATGTACTCTATATGTAGTGCATATAGAGTATATACTGCTAATACACTGTGTTCGAACACCGGAGAGAGCAGCGACGAGTCAGCGCTGGTCCGGTGGGAGGAGCTCTAGGTGGGGGGTTCTAATTTAGCTGGCTCAGAGGTGCCTGCCAGCTAAATTAGAACCACACTCGGAGCTCCTCTCGCCGCTGCAGGTTTTTTTCTTCTTCTTACTTACCTCGCCGAGCTTCGCGTCACTGCTGCTCCGCTGGGCGGCGCTCCGAGCGGGGTCATCTGGCAGTCTCCGGCCACCTAAATTAGGACCCCACCT
>NW_017307306.1:220243-240591 GCF_000935625.1 Nanorana parkeri
ATAGTGGCCGGACTTCTACCAGGCACCGTGTCTGAACACCTCGGCACCCATGGTTCCCTCTCCCAGGGGTGTGAGACAAGAGTCGCAAGCCAATCGGTCCTCCACTAGGTAAGTGATAGTTGGCAAGTAGCAGCCAAAGAAACCATAAGGATTTAGAGAAGATCTGTAAAGAAGAGTGGAACAAAATCCCTCCTGAGAAACGTCTTACCTCTGTGCTTGCCAACAAGGGTTTCTCCACCAAGTACTAAGTCATGTTTTGCTTGGGGATCAAATACTTTTTTTACTCACTGAACTGCAACTCAATTTATAACATTTGTATCATGTGTGTTTTCTGGATTTTTGGTTCATATTCTGTCTCTATCATTTAAAATACACCTATGATAAAATTGATATATGATAGATACATTTGCCCATTTCTTTGTAAGTGGGCAAACTTACAAAATCTGCAGGGGATCAAATAATTATTTTCCACACTATAGGTTGAACTGGATGGACCTGTGTCTTCATTCATCCTTAACAACAATGTAACTATATGTAACAATATGCTACGGTAAGGAGCATGAGGTGGGAGGGAGCAAGGTCAAAACCAAGGATCACGGAAGCTGATCAATACTTGCATTACAGAGTGCCCCAGGTTTTTGGGTGCTACACAGGAAATAAAATGCAGCATGCAGACAGCTGGAGGTGCCTGATATTCACAGGAATGGGAAATTTTTAAAATATGCCTGCAATGAGAGCACGTGTCTGATTTGACGTTGTACATGTGCACATATCTGGCTTTGACTCCCTCCATCTGTGCATGCGCATCTGGTCTTGATGCCGTTCAATGCACAGGTGTCTTGCCTTGACACTGTCTCTGTGCGTGTGTCTGGTTCTGTCATGGTGTGTGCATCTTACCCGTCTATAACCTTGTAGCAAGTCTGTCACACAATCTGTCTCACTGCTCCTGTTCATGCAACAGAATTAATAAATGCCTCTATTCGTGCACCCCATCAACACTCTACACGTGCCTCCCTGCTCCAACACTCACACAGCCATCTTACTGTAGCTTATGTTTTGCATTCCAGAAGGCCGTACGGGCACACTTTGCTAGTAGCTAGCATTGGATAAAAGATATTGCTGTGCTAAACTTTCAGTAAATTATTTATTTAAAAAAAATGTTTTATTATGTTGTGTAGTTTAAAAACAATCGTATAAATAAATAAAACTCCAAAAGTATTAAATATCCCTTTACAAGGAAGCCATGTTTACATTTTTGAAAGCTTGTAAAAATGAATGCGGATTGCAGACTAAGCTAGAAAGGTAATTTGTTAATACATTACAAAAAGGCTTGTGTAGTACCGGTAAATTAAAATATTATATATGCAAAAACATTATAGAAGTAAAAATGCATTTTTTAGTAGTGTAGAGGATGGCTAGAACCCCAGTCAGGTTTTTTTTTTATTGCAATCTGGGTACCAATTGCAGATTTTAACCTAATTTCCTGTCCAATGAAACTGTTACCACTGTGACGGTATGTTAGAAGACAATTAGTCAGATAGTTGTCAGATTAAGAACCTTAAAGTGGTTCTAAATCTTTACCCAGGCACTCACAGCGTCAGGGCAGATGCATGCACCCACAGCAATGGGGCACATGCATATACATGCATGCATGTTGCTAATAACTTCTGATAACTGCCACATTTATCTCCCCTTTGACTATAGTCACTCAGATGCTCTGAGCCTGAAAATTGGTAGACCTGTTACAAAGGGGATTATTCACTATTGAGCCAAAGGATACAGCCATAGCTTCGACTGATCCTTCGGCTCTCTTCGGCCGCTGGAGCCCTTCAGTTCAGTCGAACCGAAGGGCTGCTGTATGGGCTATTCACAATAACCTGTACAGCAGAAGAAGGCGGCCGAGCGGCTCAGCTGGGCCGAAGGCATACGCTTTGGCTCCACTGAGCCGAAGTGACAGACGAAGAGGGGCGAAGGCCAGCCAATCGCCCCGCAAATGACAGCAGGGCAGAGCCAGCTGTGATCTCACAGCTGGCTCTGGCCAGTTGTAATGACAGATCAGTGTCCCCAAATGGCCTGGGGACGCTGATCTGTCATTAAACATCAACAGCTGGGCGGAGTCAGCCGTGACATCACGGCCAGCTCCAGCCAGTTGTTATTCACTGGTCGGGACCTGCTAGAAGACTCTAGCAGGTGCCGGCCAATAGGAAACAGTTGGGTGAAGCTAGCTGCCACTGCTAGCTCCGCCCAATTGTTTTTCTTTTGCTGGCATCTTTGCCGTCTTTTTTTATTATTTTTCATTTTCTTTTTCTTTTTTTTCTTTAAACTATTTTAATTTTCATACATTTTAATACAATTTTTCAACTTTAATTTTTACTTATTTTCTATTCTGCTTGGTACCTCAGTGGCATTCGGCTAATCACCTACTGCCGTTCAGCCTCTATGAGAATAGGGGCGAACAGCAGCGAGTGAGCTGCCGGAGCTTCGGCTCAGCCGATCTACTTCTGCACTTCGGCTCACCGAAGGTGAAGACAGCCGACGTACGGCTGAACTGAAATCAGCCGTACCTAGCAGAACTGAATAGCCGAACAGCATTCGGCTCACTTCACTTCGGCTGGGTTATTCACTCAGCTGCCTTCAGCAGCTTTGTGAATAACCCTGAAAGTGAGCCTACAGCTGGCCATACACCAGTAGAGCGTTGATGAAAAAAAAAAAAAAAATCATTTTCGGAACGTTCATTCAATTTTACATTTAATGGGGTCGAATCAACGATCACTTTCAACCCTAGTGATGTAAAGAAATCAAAAGGAGTGGGACAGCATTTTTTTCCTGAACAAGCAAAATTCTAACATTACCAGACATCTCAATTCTCCCAGATGTTCCGGGAGTCTCCTGCTATTAGATATCGGCTCCCGGACACCCGGAGAGAAACATTTTCACCCGGAAAGGTTTACTCTCCTGGTTCTAGCAGAGTAAACCTTTCCGTGCGGTCTGGATTTCTTTTTTTTTTCTGACATTGGGGGCCGTCGGCGATTGCACCCAAAGAGGGCGGGTGCAATAGCCAGCTATCTATTGGCTATTGCAAATTGTAATAGCAAATAGCAAACCACCTATTAGTTCCTATGCCATTTTTTTTGTCCTAACGGCAGCAGCTGTCAGAACACATTTCAGGGGTGTTCTCTCTTCCTCATTGCTGCACACCCCCCCCCCCCATGGAGAGGGGAGGGGGGTGACAGAGGGCAACTCCCTGAAATGAGAAGTGCACCTCCCTTATTTCAGGTTGGGATCCCTGCATTACAACCTAATTATACAATGTCCTTTAGATCAGTGGTTCTCAACCTGTGTAACCTCAGAACCCACATTTGTCCTTGGTCATTAAGTTGCGACCCAAGTCACACTGAAATGTAACGCACGGCATTAGGGTACTGCACGTTCCATTGTGGGCTTACGAACTGTGGGTGGGAAGTGCGTTTGGGGTACCTATCAAATGAATGGCAAAGCAACACGCCTTCCGCACCAGAATGCACGGTTGGTGCAATTGCTTGGTACATTTCGTTAATTGTACTAGTGTGAAGAGGGTCTCAAAACACTGACATATACACACACAGACACAATCTCTCACACTCACAGACATTCTCTCACACACACATATACACTCCCAAAAAAAACATTTGTTTTTCTTTTTCTTTTAAGATCCACCCAGTCTCCCTACCTTACAAGAACTGGAGTGGATCCTTAGCCTGGGGGGTCTAATGTGGGCTGCTGTGCTGTGATGGAGCTCCATTCATATGTGCATTGCTTCTACAATTCCCTTGTGTGCCCTGTAGAGGTTCCGGGAGCCAGAATGTGATGTCACTCCGGTCCAGGCACCTCTACAGGGCACACGAGGGAGCTGTAAGCAATGCACGTATGGATGAAGCTCCCTCGCGGCCATAGCCTCTGCACATCCCACCTCAAGCTGACACTCGGCGCCGGGCAGCATATTTTGAATGGCTGTTGGCACGAGAACTGACAGTGCTGCGCTAGGGGGAGGCAGAGGAGCCTCTCACCTAGAAAAGTGGAAGGCACGCGGCGACCCACTGAACATGGGGTCGCGACCCACTTTTGGGTCACGGCCCACCAGTTGAGAACCAAGGCTTTAGATGTATCAACAACTATGTTAGCAAGGGTCTGCCTGAATAAAAATTGATTGGATAGTCCAAATTACATAGATATGGTAAATCTAAAGGTGATTGTGCAAAGATTGTATGGTAAAATTGTAATATGTATGGTAAGCCTTAGACAAAGCTCCATAGCAGAGTTAGCTTCTAGCAGCATTGACAAAGGCAGATCTGCTTGCTCTGACACAGATATGTCACCGGTCAGCAAGATAAGCCGATTTCAAATTAACAGAAGAGATCAGGAAGGCTCAGCAGATAACCAGAGAAGTGACCTGGTGTAACAGCTGAACTCCTTTTCCACACACTTACTTCAGTCTGTCCAGGGAATGAATACTAGATCCGGACCGGCCAGAGCCGCTCACCCAGCTTCTAGACCTCCCGAACATTGCTGACCCGGCTCAGTTCATCCTCTTAAACTGCTGGCGATGACACTGTGCACGGCCACAGCCACCATCTGCCGGGGAAACAGGACATCAACTATGGAGCGCATTGACCGCGGGGACATCTGGGAAGTGTAGTTGTGCGCTCACTCACAGTGCCTCTAACTGCAACGAATGAAACTACGAATCCCGGCATACATGCGGTTCTGGAATGTGACGTATCCACTACTATTGTGACGATACATCTGACAGTCAAAGGTTGGATGGTGAGAACTTCCTTCTGAGCTCGGGAACTTATGTAGGTTTTTCCTAGAGACAGGTCAGAAGCATGTCGGCTGCTCAGGATTTGGCACTGGTGACCGCTGATATAATGTAACGACAGATGGCGTTCGGTGGCAGATTTTGCACGTCACTCAATAACATGGCAGTGCAATGTTCTGCATTCTGTGCGTGTTTACTTTGTATTGTGTTTTATAATGTGAGGGGGATTTATCAAAACTGGAGCAGCGGTGCATGGCAACCAATAAGCTTCTCTGTTTCGTTTTCAAATCTTGACTGAACAAACTGAAGATAGAAGCTGATTGGTTGCCATGGTCATCTGCTCCAGATTCCATCTGCTCCAGTTTTGATAAATTCCCCCCGCAGTGGGGGGAATTTATTAACGCAGTTGTGATACATTTCTGATGTCGCAACTTCAAAATGTGATGCGGGTATTGATATTCTCCGGTAAGGTTGCACTACTCCATTTTTTCCCCCTATTTGTGACTGTAGATGTGATGCGTCCAAGTTGCGTATGTTCGTTCTATCAGTTGTTTTTTGGAATATATCTGCGGTTTTATTTACACGCAGCGGTCTCTCCTAAGCTAAAAAAAAAACCCTTGGCTTGCAGTCTCCGCTCTAATTCATCCCAAAGGATTTCTATCCGGTTGAGGTCAGGACACTGTACAGGCCAGTCAAGTTTCTCCATCCCAAACTCGCTCATCCATGTCTTTATGGACCTTGCTTTTTGCACTGGTGCGCAGTCATGTTGGAAAAGGAAGGGGCCATCCCCAAACTGTTCCCATAAAGTCGGGAGCATGAAATTGTCAAAAATGTCTTGGTATGCTGATGCCTTAAAGGAGAACTATGAGGTGAATGCTTTTCACTCACCTCATAGTTCTAGCCGACCTGTGACAATGAGACTGTCACAGGTCGGCTCAGTAGATCGGGAGGTGAGCGAACACATAGCGGGTTCGCTCGCCTCTCGATCCTGTCACGGCTCTCTGACGTGACAGGAGGAGGGGCTGGACTCCCCGCTCCGATCTGCCAGCGCTGACTGGCGGAACGGACGGGGGAGGGGGCGGGTACAGCTGGCTCTGCCTCTAGATAGGCAGAGCCAACTGTCACTCACGCAGCTGGGCGGATCCCGTCATCTACGTCGGGATCCGCTCCGGCGTCTCAGTATACCGCGAGCTGTAGCTCGCGGTATACTGAGCTTAGGGTAACGGGAGGACGCTAGTTTGTGTCCTCCCGTTACCCTAAGGAGAACTTTGGGGAAAAACACTGACCCCATAGTTCTCCTTTAAGAATTCCCATCACTGGAACTAAGGGGCCTGAAAAACAACCCCACACCATAATTCCCCCTACACCAAACTTTACACTTGGCACAATGCATTCAGGCAAGTACCGTTCTCCTGGCATCCACCAAACCCAGACACGTCCAGTGGATTGCCAGACAGAGAAGTGTGATTCGTCACTCCAGAGAACACGTCTCAACTTCTCTATGGATGCAGTGGCGGCGTGCTTTACACCACTGCATCCGACATTTGCATTACACTTGGTGATGTAAGGCTTGGATGCAGCTGGTCGGCTATGGAAACCCATGCCATGGAGCTCTCTATGCACTGTTGTTGTGCCAATCTGACAGCCACACGAAGTTTGGAGGTCTGTAGCTATTGACTCTGCAGACAGTTGGCGACTTCAGCATGCTCTAGCTGAGTTGCTGCCAGGGCAGCCATCAGGGGGGTACGGCCGATACGGCCGAGCCTGGGGGGCCCACCCTGGTCCCTTACATGATTATCGGCCGACGGTGAAGGGCGAGGCCGACAGCACAGGGCCCCAACATTGCCGCTCCAGCAGCTTTGAGACAGGGCCCCATCAGCGACGCTGCTCGTCTGATGTCGGACTGGCCGTGACGTCACTTCTGGCTGGTCCGGCGGCAGACGAGGCCATGTGTGCAGGTAAAAAATTTAAAAAAATTATCATAGCCTTTTTAAATATGTCTTCAAATTCCATTATGTATCTTAGTATCAAATCCTTATTTTTTTTAAATGTTAACATTTGATTGCCCTCTCTTATCATCAATGTAGCTTTATCTAGTGTCACCCAAATCTCCCCTAATAAAAATGTACTATGGTTTATTTAAGAGTGTTCCAATGAAAAAACTTAATGAAAAAGTATGTAATTACATTTTATTAATTATAACAGGTGATGATGTGTGCACTCTTTCATATCGGTGTAGTCTTACCAGAGCTCGGTGCTTTCATATCTTTTCTTCAGGTGTATTCATGTTTCTACAAGGTTTGTACAGCCCTGGTTTTTTTTTTTTGTTATGATTTCACCGTTGACTTTAGTTGTTCATTGATGTTAAAGCAGGAGATATGTGTGTATCTAATTTTTGGGTTATTCTCCTGTACAATTGATTATTCTCAATAAAGTGCTTCATGCCAAGCTGCATCAGTTCTTTCTATCCTAACTAGGGCTGCAACAACTAATCGACATAATCGATTATAACTGATTATTGAAAAAGTTGTCAACTTTTTCAATAATCGAATAATCGGCTTCCGATCAGTTGGCCCTGTTCACGAGTCCACAAACGCTGCGCGCCGCACCTCCTCCCCAACTCACGCTCACTGGTGCCAGAACCCCCGCATCCGTGCTCTACACGCTGCACCTCCTTCGCGCCTCACACTCACCGCCCGCCCACATCCACGATTGGCACAGAGTATGTATAATGTATTGCTAGGATTTGTTGTACTCCTCAATAGTTGGTCATATTCTGCACTGTGCTGTATAGAGGACTACAAATCCCAGCAATAATACATTATACAGCGCAATGCAGAATACCACCAGCTATAGAGGAGCACAGCAATAGTACATTATACAGTGGTGCAATGCCGAGTACCACTAGCTATAGAGGACTACAAAACCCAGCAACAGTACATTATACAGCGCAATGCAGAATACCGCCAGCTATAATGTACTATTGCTGGGATTTGTTGTACTCCTCTATAGTTGGTGATATTCTGCATTGCGCTGTATAATGTACTATAGCTGGGATTTGTAGTCCTCTATAGCCGATGCCATTCTGCATTCATTGCTGTATAATTTTACACTTTCCATTTCACTATATTGCACACCACACCATTTTTTTACTTCCACCGCTCCAAGCTTGCTCCTGTGATGGACTACAACCTTAATACAAACTAGTAGTCCATCACTGGAGCCATTTTTTAAAATGTATTTTATTGTTTATCCGATTAATCGAACTTAATAATCGGCTAACTAATCGATTTTGAAAATAATCGTTAGCTGCAGCTCTAATCCTAACACCTTCTTACTTATGAAAAACAACAATCAGCACAACTAAAAGTTTGTGTTGTTTTGTGCCGCAAAAATTAACATTTGTGCTGATTTTACTTTTAAGATGATATGAATTTAGTTTTTTGCAAATGATGACATCACCCAGCCCCCCTACAACAGCACAAAGACGTGTAACCGGGCTGGATAGTTAGTGCCATGTTTGTGCTGGTTTGTGCCATTTCACTCTCTATTTTAAAGCGCTGCGCAAACTGTTGGCGCTATATAAATCATGTATAATAATAATAATATTTTATTTTCGTTTTTGAGTAACTGTTTTTTAAAGGTCCCACAGCCCCCCATCAAAAGACAGGAAACTTGCTGGTTGGCTAGTGCCACATTTGTGCTGTAAAAATTAACATTTGTGCTGATTATTTTTAAGATAATAGCAATTATAGGTCACCAAAGGTTATCTTCAAAATTAAAGCAGCACATATGTACATTTTTTAAGCACAAAACAGCACAAACTGTTCCGTAAATCTTGGCTGATTTAGGGGTGCTGGGTGATCCTGAATAAATAGTTAATAACTAAAAAACGAAAGGAGATAGAATGGAGTTTAAACGGCACAAACCAGCACAAATGTACCACTAACCAACTATCCCAGTTTCATGTCTTTTCTAGGGGGCTGGGTAATGTCACCATCTTCAAACAAAATGTGCTATTATCTTAAAAATAAAGGCAGCACAAATGTTAATTTTTGCGGCACAAAACAGCACAAATGTAGCAGTTTTTAGTTGTGCCATTCTTAGTTGTGCAGTTTAGTTAGTAGGGGGGGCAGCTTCCAGAGCTGTAGTTCATGGCAACCAATATGCCTCTGTCCCTATTTTGTATGTATTAAATGAGGAAAATATTTTATTGGTTGCCATGACATGCCAGCTGTTCCAGATTATTTTCCGATAGCTTTTGTATAAATGCACATATCAAACAATGTAACTTTTTTTAAACCTATTAATATAACATTTAATTGTCAAATATTTTTATTTTGTAATAGAGTATCCACTTTGACGCCTAAAATTTCAATTTTTTTTCTCTATCCTTGAAATTTTTTCTGTCATTGCTTTCATCTGTTTGAAAAGATTGTTTGATTTTATATGTGTTATCTCATAGAGAGAGGTAGTACTATGTTCTTCTCTGCTTTCCTCTCCGACCTTCAAGATTTCCAGCTGTTAATGAAACAAAAAATGTAATATAAATTTAAAAATAGAGAGAGATAGAGACATGTGAAATAAAAATATATGAAAAGAGTGAAATACATGGAAATAATGATAGAGGATAGAGAAGAGGAGAAGAGAAATAGGACTGTTTAAAAAAAAAAAAAAAGGACAAATCCAAAAGTAAAAAAATGAAGACAGTAGGAAAGAGATGAAGAGAGCAATTGACATAAAGATGGAAGGAGAGAGGGAGGCAGAGGGTACAAATAGATGGAGGGTGAGGGAGAGAGAGTGAGAGATGGAGGGAGGGAGAAAAGGCAGTGGAGGAGGGAGTGGGGGAGAGGGATAGAGGAAGGGAGGGGAAGGTAGAGAGAGTGAAATAAATTTAGAGAGGACCAGAGAGAGACAGGATTATTTAAAAAAAAAAACAGGAGAGAGAGATTTAAATATCAATCTTTTTTTTTTCAATGTAATGAAACACCTTAGAAGGAGGTATATTAAACATTGAATCCCTCTAGGGAAGCCAGAGATAATACGACTAGAGTCCTGGCCGTGTTTACATGCCCATTCATGCTCCTGTCAACTGATGCCGAGAAGGCTTTTGACAGGGTGCATTGGAAACACATGGAGTCTTTACAGTACTTGGGTTTGGGTGAACGGTTGCTGGTCTGGATTAGGGGGATTTATTCTTTTTATTTATTTTAGAGTTTTCATAATACATATAATCACACAAAATACATAGGCTCACAACAGATAGGACTGTTAAAAAAAAAAAAAAAGGACAAATCCAAAAGGAAAAAAATGAAGACAGTAGGAAAGAGATGAAGAGAGCAATTGACATAAAGATGGAAGGAGAGAGGGAGGCAGAGGGTACAAATAGATGGAGGGTGAGGGAGAGAGAGTGAGAGATGGAGGGAGGGAGAAAAGGCAGTGGAGGAGGGAGTGGGGGAGAGGGATAGAGGAAGGGAGGGGAAGGTAGAGAGAGTGAAATAAATTTAGAGAGGACCAGAGAGAGACAGGATTATTTAAAAAAAAAAACAGGAGAGAGAGATTTAAATATCAATCTTTTTTTTTTCAATGTAATGAAACACCTTAGAAGGAGGTATATTAAACATTGAATCCCTCTAGGGAAGCCAGAGATAATACGACTAGAGTCCTGGCCGTGTTTACATGCCCATTCATGCTCCTGTCAACTGATGCCGAGAAGGCTTTTGACAGGGTGCATTGGAAACACATGGAGTCTTTACAGTACTTGGGTTTGGGTGAACGGTTGCTGGTCTGGATTAGGGGGATTTATTCTTTTTATTTATTTTAGAGTTTTCATAATACATATAATCACACAAAATACATAGGCTCACAACAGACATATGGGGGTTGATTTACTAACCTTATAAACACACCACGAACATGTATACACCTCTGTAGTGTGTTCCCTCCCAGCATGATCTATGGGTGGAATCTAAACACCTTTGTAGTGTGTACACACCCAGCAGGTGTGTTGTGCAAAGCCCTGCCCTGAATTGCAAGGTGATGTTGTGTAAATTAGCTCTACATTGCGTTGCTTGCGTTGATGAATGCAGGAATGTAAATGCATGAGCTAACCATTTTTGTCTAAACTGTGAAGCAGCATTATATATGCATCATGTACATGATTTTTCCATATATGGCATTAGTGGAAACATGCTTATAGAGACTTTTTGGTTGATAAATACGCTTTGCTGTGTAAAAATCACACGCACCTGGTGCGTGCGTGTGTTTAGGTTAGTAAATCACCCCCATGTTATCTATTATACATCTCCTTCAAATAGTAGACCTAGGTTTGGCCTAGCCAGCCCACAAATAGAAAAAGAATCCTGAGTATTGTAAGAGTACATAAAACGGGTCTGGAGGCAGCATATAGACAAACAAATACACCATGGAAAAGGGAAATCACAGTGGCAGTATCACATCCCAACTACTGAGTGAGACGTACAGTGCTTCAGAGCTAAGTGCAGTCAGTGTAAGCTGGCTTTTAAGAGCATGGTCGCCCTAGAGCATCATGCAATTGCTGGCCACTGTGAGGTAGCAGGGAGAGTCCGGTCAATGATCCAAACAGGAAGGTAGGACTAAAGTTGTTGGTGGTGCACAATGGTGGTTCACCTTCAATCTTTAAGTTCCAGCATAACTGAAGACTGTAGACTGTCAGACAAGACAACACACGGAGTACATTTATGGGACTAATAACCCTACACATGTAGGAGGCAGTAGGGACAGAAGCGGAAACAGGCATAGGGGCACAGCGTATGTTAGGGTCCAGCAGGGGTGGTGAGTCTCCCCCCCCTCAGCGAAAAAGAGGCTCTTTATGAACCCATCAAGGTGCTATATTCCGGGGAATAGAGAAATTCCAGCCAGTAGAACCAGGCCTTCCTGGATTTGGCATCCGTATGATGCAGAGGGGCGGTCAGCTCCTCCATCACACGGATCTCTTCTACTTTTTGGAGCCACATTTTCACCGAGGGAGGGGCTGTACTCTTCCAGCAAATTGGCATGCAAGCCCTAGCCGCATTGACCAGGTGGATCAGCAGGGATTTGCGGTACAGAGATCTGGGTAGAACTGCTGGGAGCCCGGCGCCTTATTAATCTGAAGAGAGGCTATTTCCACTTTTTTTCTTTTTCTGAAAAAAATCAGATTCAATTTTTCTCCATCCTTCCCAGTGAGACCAAGCATACCAGATTCTTTTACATAGTCTCTTATTTTACCTATAAATTTATCTTGAGGGATGTCTGCATATCTACCTCGTATTGAATATAGAGATGCATATAATTTTCTAAAGGTTTCCGCTATGAAGGATGGTGAATATCGCATAGTCCCATTTCCATCTTTAATTTGAGTTATATAGGTATTGGGGGCCCTTGGATGAATCTTTCTAGCTAACAATCTTCCACACTTATTTCCTTCCTCATAATATTGTTTCTTATTGTTGTCTCTTGCTATCCATGTTTGTTGGTCCAGAACATTGCGAATGTCTCTTCTCGTCTCTTTTAATTGAGCATGATATTCATTCCTCACATTCACCTTGTTCATAGCCTCCAAATCATATAACTTCTGAAATAATCCCTTCAACTTTCTTGCCCTCTCTTTCTTCAGTCTAGATCCATGTTTAACCAAAATATCTCTTACCACACACTTTAAAGCTTCCCATTGTATAGGACTTGACGTAGGGTCATTAAGATGATCTTTTATGAATTTTTTTATAGTCTGTGTCACATCTATCTGACAATCTATATCTTTCAATAGGTTGTCATTTAGTCTCCATGTTCCCATTCCTTTATTCCCCTTTTCTATTTTTAATGTTAAAGTCACCGGCGAGTGATCTGACCATAATATCGGGCCTATATCAATCTCTGGATCATAATCTAGAAGCCGCTATTGCATCCATATGTGATCGATTCAACTATATGACTTATGGACCATAGAATAATAAGTGTAGTCGTTTTTCATTGGGTATAATATGCGCCATCCATCTACTAATCTCATATCATTCATTCTATGTCTAAGTCTATTTAGGGCATTTCCCGGAAGGGAAGGTTTACCAGTGGTATCCAACTCTGCATCAAAAGTTAAATTCATATCTCCCATCACTAGACTTGTACCGGCCCCATATAGTTCAAAACCCGCGTACAATACTTGTGTTGTCCCTTATTAGGGGCGTATATATTTGCCAATGTAAACATTTAGTTGTGAATAATAAATTTCATAGACACAAATGAAATGAAAAAAAGTAGGTCGTCCGCGTAGGCGGCTACCTTATGCGATTGTGACCCTACATCCAATCCTCGAATGTCCGGGTGGGCCCGAATTCTCCTCAGCAAGGGCTCTAGCGTGATGATAAAGATCAAATGGGATAGCGGACACCCCTGCCGAGTGCCATTGGAGATAGTAAATGATTCTGACAGAGACCCATTAATTGGTATCCTGGCAGATGGCCGAGAATACAGTGACATGATCCAAGACATCATGCTTGGACCTAGTCCCAGATGTTCCAAAGTGGATCTCATAAATGACCAGTCTACCCTGTCGAAGGCTTTCTCCGCATCCGTAGACAACAAAAAGGCAGGAGTCGCCTTTGACATGGCAGAATGGATGAGGTTCAGGGCTCTGGTGGTGTTATCCCTTGCCTCCCGACAAGGGACGAATCCCGCCTGGTCCGGGTCTATCAAATCCCCTATGTATGGGATCATTCGCATTGCTAGGATTTTGGAGAACAATTTGGTGTCGACATTCAATAGCGATATAGGGCAGTAGCTTGAACGATGCAACAGGTACTTCCCTGGTTTCGGGATGACCGCTATATTGGCGGAGAGAGTGTCTAGAGGCAATGCAATTCCTTGCGTGACTGAATTCAGGGCTCTGACGAAATGGGAGTTAAGAAGGGGGGCATATCTCTTATAGTACATCAGAGTGAAGCCGTCTGGACCCGGGGCCTTCCCCGTGTTTGTCTGTTTTATGGCCGTATTCAATTCTAATTCTGTAATCGGGAGTTCCAAAGCGCTAACCACTTCATTGGGGAGGGAGGGCATGCCCGCGGAGTCCAGGTATGCCCGGATGCGGGATAGCCGCTGGGATGCCCTTGCTTCAGAGCTAGGTTGTGGGAGGTTATAAAGGGCGGAGTAAAAATCGCGAAACCGGTCGGCTATCCCTTCGGATAGGTGCAGCATGGACCCTGTGCTAGATTTAATGACGGGGATGTATGTTTTGGAGCGTTGGTGACGGAGAGCATGGGCCATAGACCTGCTGCAATGATTGCTATATTCATAGAAGTGTCTCCTACATTTCGCCAGCATCGCTTTAGCCTTATGTAAGCATAAAGAGCGCAAGGATTCCAGTAAAGCCGTCAATTGGGAGAGCATAGCTGGGTCCAAGGTCCGCTTGTGTTGGGTCTCAAGTAGGTGGATCTGTGTCAGCAAGGAGGAGATCTGTTGGAGACGCTGGCGTTTAACTCGGGTGCCCAGCTTGATCAGAGTGCTGCGTATTTGATCCAGAACTGGGCGAAGGAGTGCTCGACGCCTGAGGGTGTTGCGAGATAGGTCCGGTAGGATTTGAAGCTGTACGCCGTCGAACTCCACTGGTCTACGTCGCCAGGCAGCGCGGAGGATCTCCTCTTTCGTGGTAAAATAATGGACCCGACATATCACATCACGTGGGTTAGGAGAGTTGGAGAGTCTGGGCCCGCGGCTCTGTGTACCTGATCCAGGATGATGGTGGCGGGGTCCACATTGTCTAGCAGGGACGCAAAGACTGCCTGTACCGTGGCGCGCAGGTCGGGGGCTCCAGTGGCCTCTGGGATGCCCCGGACGCGCAGGTTGTTGCATCTCCCCCTATCTTCCATGTCCTCCATATGGAGTTGCAGGTCGGTAAGGCGGGGATCGGGCCTTTGGGCAGCCGTCTCAAGAGCCGCAATCCTTGTGTCCATCGTAGCGCAGGATGCGGAGACTTCCGCTACTGTCGCGGCCAGGCCTCTCACCTCCCGCTTCACCTCTCGTAGGTCTTTACGCAATGCAGCCTCCACTCTAGACACCATGGACTCGAAGTCCTGCTTGGTGGGAAGGTACCGTAGCAAGGCCCAAAACCCGTCCGGCACATCAGAGGGCAGGTCATCCATCACCTCCTCGCCGTCATCATGGGGGTCCATATTGGGGGGCCCAAGGGAGCCAGATCTAGCCCGTAAGGTATCCGGAGATGGGGAGCCCCGACGACGTGTGTTGTGGGACGGAGCCCTCGTGGAGGAGGCCGGCGCCATCTTGGGTCTGCTGCGTTCCACAGGGCCCGCACTTCTCGGGGAGAAAAACTGCTGCATGGAGGCGTCCGGAACCTGAGTTTTAGATCCCCCGTCCTTCCGACGTTTAGACATGTTGAGAGCCGGGGTGTCAGCTAGGGTAATGTGGAGGTAAGAGTGCTGAAGGTACGCTGAAGCTGCGGAGCTCTCTAAACGAGCACCTCAACCTCACGCCGCCATGGTTAGGACACGCTTCACAGCCCTTCTAAGCATCAACGTTTGTTTTGAAAGGTCTGGAAAGATAGTCACTGTGTATCCATCATGTAATATTGTTTTCTTATTTCTTGCTGCTATCAAAATAGCCTCTTTTTCAGCATAGTAATGCAGTCGGCAGATCACATCTCTAGGTGTCGTGGGGTCTCCTCTAGGTGCTCCTGGGACTTTTTGAGTACTATCAATTACTCGTTCAGTCTCTGACGTTTGATCTAATATAGCATTTAATACCGACTTTACTGTTTAAAAAAGATTCTGTGTTTCCACTGACTCTTTCAATATCGTCCATCCGGAACATCATATCCTGAATCTGTTTTGACTGCTTATTAATAGTCTGCTGGTGTGTGTCTAATCTAGACAAATATAGGTCCATGCACTTTTCCATACTGCTTACTCGTTCTCCAATATTTGTAATGTCCACTTTTATAGCCTGCAGCTCTTCCTTATATGTTGCTTCCAGTCTAGATATATAATCTTCCATATCTTCCTTATTTGGGAGAGAACGTAAACATTCCCTTATGTCCTGTTGTTCTTCCCCTTCTTGCATCAACACATGAGTATATGGAGTCTGCCCTGTTTTCTTTAGTGCCTCCTGCCAGGAGAAACCTGGGCAGTCATAAATGCAGATTTATCAGTTGTAACATAGTCCTGTGCATTAATATGGTCACGGCCTGTCACTACTGGGGAGACAGGTGCCGACATCCTTACCCCCTCCTCCTGTGACAGACGTGATCGAGTACCTGTGAAATAAGTCCCAATTTGTGTCGTGGAGTTCCGGCTCATCTGGGTGGCAAGCTGCGGCCGTTGCTGTTTTTTCTTCCCTCCCATTCATGGGGAACATAGGAGATATTGCTTGAGTAACCGACGAGCAGGGTATGGAGCTATAGAAATCTGGCCGCTACTTCAGCTGCGTTCGTGTCCGGCGGAGACACCGGAACTCGACGTCCTACGCCATCAGCACGTACTCCCCCCGAGGAGTTTTTTCAATTGCATTGTTGAACTTGCAACAGAATATATTACATTCCCACAAACACAGGAAGAAATAATGTTGGAAAAGCAAAGGTTCTATCGTATTGCAAAGTTCCTAATGTCATCGAATGCATTAATTGCACACAGGTTGCACTATCACCTCCTTCTTGAATTGCACATATTTTCAAAAACAGGAAAATGTTTGATTCTATAAATGTACAAATGATCTGCAATCATAACCACATGTTTGCAGATGTGGTAGCTCCTTACCTAGGATCTACCCATGATTCTTTCGTATTGAAGAAATCTAAAGTATACCAGCGTTTCGTGAAAGGAGATTTAATCGATTCCTTTTTGTTGGGTAAGTTAATTTGCAAACATGTATTTAACAATGCATTCCCCAATGTAGTTTTCAGTTCCCTTTAAAGGTTTAGACTGTTTACCCATAAATTTTTCACAGCTTTATTTTTACCTCTATTCACTATATTTCATTATAACTTAATAAACTAATTTTCCAGGTACAAGCAGGAAGAGGGGAGTGAGGATTTACTGTTTACATAATAGATATAATAATAATCCGTATGTTTAGGGCTGCAACAACTAAAAGATTAAATCAATTATAATCGATAATGAGAATCGTTGGCAGCGATTCTCATCATCGATTAGTTGCTTTTAGATTAGTTGCTGTTAGATTAGTTGCAGCCGCCGCTCTGCTCCTCAGCTCTCCTCCCCGCTGGTGCTGGCTGCAGCGGTCTGTGTCCTTTTCAATCCCCGCTGCTCTCCCTGCCTGTGTCGGCAGAGGCAGCGGGGACACAGACCACTGCAGCCAGAACCAGCAGTGAGGAGAGACCGCTGTGACTCTGCAATCCCCCGCTGTTCCCCCTACCTCAACAGCCGATCCTGTCTCCTCTTCCCCTGCCCGTTCTTCCTCTTCTTCCTCTGCCCGGCGCCGAACTAAAATTAAAAAAAATTACAAAAGTACAACAAAATTAAATAAATAACATTTTTAATACAAACAAAAAAGTAAAAGTTAAATAAACTAAAATTAACAACCTCTCGGCCAGCCGCTGTGTATACACGGCCTGCTGGGAGCTTCTTGGATGTAACTGGGCGTGTATACACGTCCTGTTACATCCGCCCAGAAAAATGGCCTGGCCAGGAAGGGGGTCTAAACACCTGGTCTTCAAGCGGTTAAAAATAGAAAACAATTTTTTGGGGTGTGTTGTTTTATATATATTGGCTTACAGTTTTACAATTCACATTATTTTAAATCCATGAAACTAATTAAAATGCCTAATATAATACATACATTTATAAATAAATAAATAAAATAATTAATATACAGTATATTGTGAGATTTAGCTTCCAATGGAAGCACATTAAGGAGGCATCCACTCGCTTATGACTTCTTTTAAGGGCTTCCTTGCCCACTTTTATTAAATGAAAGTTACACAAAACAATGTGATTACCCTCACAGGGGTTCTTTAGCATCTCTTGCACAGGAACACATGCACATCCAGCCTCCTGGCTTTGCATTCGCACATCGCTGCTCCTGCCTCAGGCCACTGTCAGTTCCTCTAGACAGTCTCAGTCTCGGGCTAACCTGCACACATGCTTTTTCCAACCCGTCGGACCCTGCTGCACTGGACTCCACTCTGACTCCTGGGTGGAGTTTTCCTGTCTCCCAGGTGGAGCCCTGAACATTAGCCAGCATTCTCTTCACAATGGCTGTGCACAGGTGCACAACCACTCGGTGCTGGCCACTACCAAAGTCTGGACCCAGGAATGGAGATTCCATCCCTCTCAATGATCTTTGAAATCTCCCAGTTCCAGGAACCCAAGCCAAATCTGGAAAACCTGGGAAGAACTGCAAAGCCAGCTCTTTTCCAGTAAAAGTTTGCGTTTTCTGGAACTGCTCAGCCCCCTTGGCTGAGAGTCCTGGGTGACTATATAGCCAAAGACACCATGGCATTGCCACAATATATATATAAACAAAAATGGGAGTATTGCAGTATGCAATGATACCTTTCATACTGCAATACTCTGTTGTGTTTTGTTTTTTTTACATCGTGTCTACTGGACTAATACGGCTTACCCATTTGCAATATATAGTTTCGGCCTGACAAATGTTTCGGCCTGACAAATGTTGCTGCAGGAGGTGCGTTGCGGTGCCATTCATGCAATGCATCCCAAATGCACCTCCCGTCCACAGTGTGATTGCCCGCACTGGAATGCGCGGTACTGCAATGCCCTGCATTCCATTGTAGGGCGATTGCAAACAATGTGCATACCATTTTATTCTGAAGTAAACTTTGTCTGTAAAGCTGCATTTGTGTATTTTATTTTAAATAAATTACTGTATTATTTTTTTTATTCTATCCGATTAATCGAAGTTAATAATCGATTATGTAAATAATCGTTAGCTGCAGCCCTACTTATTTTAATTGTGTTCACTTCTTTTTTTTTTTTTTTGTTTAATTCCTCTACACCAATGTTTGTTGAGTTATAATATATTGTGAATGTAATACCTTAAAGATCTATAAATATTTTTATATTAATTTAAAATGTTTTATTTCTGTTCATGGCAACCAATTTTGTATAATGATAGGGGACTGTAAGGTAACCAGGTCTTTTGGGCATGTGTGGTCCCGTTTTTTGTACCATAGAAAAATGGGCATTTGCGCGCATGCGTGCGCATCGGGACGTACGTGCACAGGCACGCTAATCTGGTGCACAGGAAGTGATGCAGTACCTCTGGATTGATCTCCCTATTTAAAGCAAGCACAGTCTGTGCTTAGTTGCTGGATGGTCTTTTAGCTGTTCCCTGTGAACCTGTTTGCTCTGCCTGTTTACTGCTCCTGTATCTTGACCGGGACTGAACCTGACTGCTCCTGATTGCTGCCTGCCTTCTGACCTTGCAATTGTTACTGGACCTTGCCTCTGCCTCATCCCTTGCACTTCCCTTCCTGCCTGGTGTGACCCCTGGAGTGTCTGACCTCGATTCTGCCTACTGCTTTGGTACCCTGCTGTCGCCTGGTGTGACCTCGGCTCTGCTCTACCCGATCCTGATTCTGGCTTTCTGCCTGGCACGGTGTTGCCCCATCCACTGGCACCCGTGCTACTTGCTGTTTCTTAAACTCGTTTCCCATCCTCAGAGTTTGGGGGACACAAGGTGCAAGGGGAGCCTCCTCATCCAACCAGTCTCCAGCCAGGTAGGTGATAGGGATGTCCTTTACAAACATGGCTTTTGACTCTCTACTTGAATCCTAAGACAGATAAAGAAAATCGATTCAACACAGCCCACAAGAAGACAAGAAATCTCATCGAGCAGAGTTTTGGTCTTTTGAAAAGCAGATTTCGATGTCTCCATCATAGTGGTGGTACACTACTTTACAAACCTGAAAAGATGTGCAAAACGATCATAGTTTGCTGTGTCCTACACAACATTTGCATTAAGCATGGAATTCCAAAAGAGCTTGCTGAAGATCTAAGAGAAGAAATTGATTGGCAAGGACACAGACTCAGGAATAGCATTACAGAGCACTACAGTAACATTAACAGGTTTATTAACTAAAGGGTGTAGAGTTTGGAGAAGGCAGGAGAAGTGAACAATCTAGGACAACATAGCTGAACTGGAAAGTGAGCTGAATTGGAGAATCTTTCCAAATCAGCTACTTTGGCCTAGAATGTCCACTTCTGCTGCCTTCTCCAAACCCTTCACCCTTTTGTGAATAACCCTTTAAATGTCAAGATCTAGTAATGGACAGGAGCTAAAAAGAATGCATGACAACATTAGGGCTTTCCAACAAAAAAAACACTTTTATTTTATTCTTTTGAAAACATGTATCTTTCCAGTGAACAATATTTATTTTCTGTTTTAATGTAATGCAATAAAACTTATATTAAACAGTTTTAAGATTTACAAGTAAATTTATTTTTATTGTATTTATAAGTGTCAAACATACAGACAGTTAACAAGCATAAAGAAACAGTAAAACCTGTACAAAACAAGTAAATACTGTATGTTGTAAAGGGGGGGGGGG
>NW_017307306.1:240995-252699 GCF_000935625.1 Nanorana parkeri
GTACAAAAACAGGAAATAATGTAAGGTGGAAAGGGGGGGGGGGGTTCAGGAATGAACAGTGGTATGCAAAAAAGTGGGGCCAAGTGCACAGACAGCAAATTTGTCATCTCCCAGTATGGTATGCAACCTTGAAAGGTAGGAGTGGGCCGTGCGGAACACTCGAACCTAGGTGTTGCTAAAAAGTTTTAAGGATGTTTGCACGTACTGGAGAGACTAGGGCTAGGAAGGGAAACAGCCAATGACCATGCCGGAGGCAGAAATAAATGCTTAACTTAGCATAAGAATAGTAAGGCCCATCCTAGGGGGAGACACGAGAGAGAAGAAGGAGGAGGGATGAAGATCAGGGCACAGGAAGAGCTAAATGAGAAGGGAGAAGGAGGAAGTAGGGAGGGAGAAAGGGAAAGGAAGAAAAAAGAAAGGTGGGGGAGAGGAGGGAGAAGGCCAGAGACCCATAGACAGTAGAGGAAGAGAAAGAGAGAGGTTCCCGTCCGTACCTTGCACTGCTGAAGAAAACTGTGCAGAATCGCAGAGCGCTAAGGAGGAAGACAGGGAGAGGGAAGGGCAAATCAGGAGGGCAGAGGTGGGATATAGAGAGAAAAGAGGCATGTTATCACTGGGTTAGAGCAGCGTAAATATCAGTGTCTTTGAACAAATGCCAAGTTTTTAGGACTCGGGAGAATGTCTTCTTTGTCACAGGAAATAAGTCCTTCCATTTTCGCCACCGCTTCCACTCGAGACGATCATTCTCTGATGGTCGGTGGGTGGGTCGCCTTCTAAAATCTATAGGGATCACTGTTTTTTCCGCATTCAACAGGTGTAGTGTCAGGGATGTCTTGGAGATGTGGTATGAATCATCAAAGTGATACAATAAAAGGGAGACCGGGGAGAACTCCAGTGAAACCCCGGTTATGAGATCGTGAACCTCTGTCCAAATGGAGGATACGCGGGGGTATGACCACCAGCTGTGGAGAAAGGTGCCCACATCCTGGGAGCATCGCCAGCATAAATTAGGTGTATCCGGGAAGATGCAGTGAAGTACTGCGTGGGTTTTGTACCACCTTGGGCGGAGTTTATAGTTGGTCCCCTGAATTTGGACATTCAAAGAGCTTGCCAGCAACGAGACATTCATCCTTTCCCATTCCTGTGGGGTTAAAGTGACAGATAAGTCCACTTCCCAAGCCTTTGTAAAGGGAGTAGGTCAATAAAGAATAAGTTGCCGAGATCGTGTGCGCAACCCTGCTGGAAGATGTGCAGAGCTTGTCGATCGGGGTTAGAGGTTGTGTAAAACAATGTCTTATTCCCCGAGTATTGAGAAAATGGCAAAGCTGCATGTAAGTCCATAGTAGCAAAGGTTCAGCAGGGTTCATGGAATTTAAATCAGCTGGGGTCCAAAACTCACCCTGGTGGTCAAAGAACATTTGCGCAATCGGGGCATCCTCAGGGGACCAACGGTGTAAGAATGAGTAGTGGAGGCCCCTGGGGGGAAGGCTGGATTCATACGAACCGGCGTGATGGGGCTGAGGTGAGGAAAGGTTAGTATTTCTACATATCGCGTCGAAGAGGCGCAGAGAAGCACCCACTGTGGGGTGAGAGAGCACTTGAGTAGGGAGAAGAGAGCGTTGGATCCATGGCCAAGAGCTGATAGGCAAGTCTGATTGAAGCTGTTCGATATGAACCCAATCTTTATAGGGGCCATGTAATGACCAGTCTATGATGCGGGATAAGTGGCAGGCCCGATAATAATTTTGGATATGGGGAGACCTGTACCCCCAGTTGTTTTAGAGCGGGTAAGGGTCAGGTTACCGATCCGTGGGGAGCCGTTGTTCCAGAGGAAGGTTCAAAACAGCACATTAACCGAGGAAATGTGAGTGCGAAAAGCATATTGCCACAGTCAGTAAGAGGAACCCCAAAAGATTCTACCAATACATAAACAGTAAAAAGGTAAGAAAGGAGCAGATAAGCCCAATAAAGGATGAAAACGGGAAGTTAGTCAGAAACGACAGGGAGAGGGCCGAGGTGTTGAATACTTTTTTCTCCTCAGTATACACTCAGGAACAAGATGGGTTTAATGTAGATAAGAATTCACATAGCTGAATATACCACAGTGGTTGACGGAAGCCGGGGTTCAACATAGACTTGAAAAACTTAATGCGTAGTACCGATATTCAAAAAGGGGTCAAGATGCCATCCTGGGAACTACAGACCAGTCAGTCTTACATCCATAGTATGCAAATCGTTAGAGGGAATGATTAAGGACTACTTAGTAGAGTTTGTTCAGGATAATGGTATAGTAAATGATAGCCAGCATGGATTTAGGAAGGACCGTTCCTGCCAGACCAACCTACTGACATTCTACGAAGAGGTGAGTAGAAATCGGGATAGAGGGAAGCCGGTGGATGTGGTATATCTGGATTTTTCAAAAGCATTTGACACAGTACCACATAAACGCTTACTACACAAGTTGAGGTCTATGGGCATTGATGAAATGGTGTGTACAGGGATAGAGAACTGGCTACAGGAACGTGTCCAGAGAGTATCGATAAATGGCTCCATTTCAGATTGGTCTAGGGTCATGAGCGGCGTGCCCCAGGGATCTATGCTAGGCCCCATGTTATTTAACCTGTTTATTAACGATATTGGGGAGGGAGTGAATAGACATGTTTCCGCATTTTCTGATGATACCAAAATCGGGAGGGTAATAGACACGGACTTAGACGCTATAACATTACAGTACCTGGATAAAGTAGGGGAGTGGGCAACTATATGGCAGATGAGGTTTAATGTCGATAAATGTAAAGTAATGCACTTTGGGGTTCAAAATAGGCAAGCAAATTACACAATAATGGGAACTCCACTAGGGAAGTCACAAATGGAAAAAGATTTGGGGGTCATTGTAGACCACAGATTGAATAATAGCTTGCAATGCCAGGCTGCTGTAAACAAAGCAAGCAGAGTACTGTCTTGTATTAAAAAGGGAATATACTGTAGAGACAAGTCTATAATTGTGCCACTTAATAGATCACTGGTTCGACCTCATCTGGAGTATGCGGTCCAGTTTTGGTCACCAATCCACAGAAAGGATGTCCTTGAGCTGGAAAGAGTCCAGAGGAGGGCAACCAAACTAATTAAGGAGATGGCGGACCAAAGCTATGAGACAAGGTTAACTACCTCCGGGCCGGCCGTAGTAAAAAAACGGCCGACCAGGAGAAATATGTTCACACTTGAAGTATGGAGAATAAGGGGGGACATGATTTTAATGTACAAGATGTTCAATGGTGATAGCAACATCAGCAATAAACTCTTTATGGTAAACTCCATAACAAAGACTAGAGGCCACCACCTAAAATTGGTGGAGAAAAAATTTCAGCACAAGGGGTGTCGAGGGTTCTTTTCAGAGCAGTTAGGGTCTGGAACGCGCGGCCGCAAGCAGTGATTTCAGCTAAGAGTGTTGAATCATTCAAAAAGCAATTGGATGATTTCCTCAGAGACCATAACATACAGGGGTACAGGTACACTTAAGAACAAGATCACACATCAACCTCAAATACTATGTAATTATGTAACTATGGGAAAAAAGGCTTTAGGAAGAGTAATGAGTATAGTTTGGAACAGGTATAAAAGTCTGAGCAGAGCAGTCATTTTAAGTATGGCTGCCCGACCGAACCATGAATAAAGCATTTTATTCCATTCCTTCATATCTAATCATGTTTGACAAAGTTGGGGGGGCAACATTGAGGGAGTAGAGATTTTGTAGATCAGTGGGGAGTTCGATCCCTAGGCAGGTAATGACCGAATCAGCCCAACCAAAGGGAAAGTGGGATTTACAGAATTGGACCATCTCATCTGGAAGGGAAATGTTGAGCGCAGCCGATTTAGAGAAGTTTTTTTTTTTTTTTATGAAATTGATGCAAATTCTTGGAATGCACCCAAAAGTTAGGAAGAGATATACTCGGTTGTGTCAAGAAAAAGAGCAAGTCATCTGCGAAAGCAGCCCCTTTGAACTCCTTGTAGAGGGTAGGGAACACATGTATGCTGGGGGTCACAGCAGATTCTCTGAAGAAAAGGCTCCAATGCCAATATAAAGAGCAGTCGGACAGCGGGCACCCCTGTCTCGTGCCATTATATATAGGGAAGGCCTCCAACAGAGAGCCGTTCACTTGAATCCTGGCAATTGGTTTATGATATAGCAGGACTATGCGGTCCATCATGCGGGGGCCAAAACCGAGGTGGCGTAGAGATGCAAAGAGATAGTCCCATGCCACTCTGTCGAAAGCCTTCTTCGCATCGTTAGATAAGAGGAAACCTGCGTGGCCCCTGCTCTTGATCCAATTATGGAGACCTATCGCCTTGGTGGTATTGTCTTTTGCCTCTCTCCCGGGAACAAATCGCCCCTTCAGCTATGTCGGGGAGAAGGGGTAAAAGGCGATTGGCAAGTATTTTCCCTTGACATCAACATTGAGGAGCGATATAGAGCGGTAAATTGCACACGACAGCATGGTGATATGTGCTTCCAAAAGGTGGGTTGATTTGTGGGGTTGCCGAGGACAACAGAAAATGAGGGGTTAGGCTCTCCAAGAAGGTTTTATTATAATAGCGAGACATAAAACCATCAGGTTCCGGACTTTTCCCCGGCTTCATTTGCAAAATTGCCCTCAATACCTCGAGGCGTGAGAGTAGCTTCTAGTTCTGCTATGGAGTCCTTACACAGGGAAGGGGGACTATGTTTGGACAAGAAGGAATCAATAAACGCAGATCTAGTTGTCTTGAGCAGAAGGCAAAGAGTTTTGAGAAGCAAGGCTGTAAAGGTGTTTGTAAAAGGTCCAGAATTGGGACGCTATATTCAGTGTGTCTAGATGTTTAGTTCCTGCCGCATCCGTGATCTGGGAGAATGGTGCGAGAAGCCATTTGGGGCTTCAGAGCCCGAGCAAGGAAGTGCTGTGTGCCTTGCGTTGTTTGTTTAAGAGGGCTTGGATACGTATAAACTCACCCCTGATAACGCTCGTGAGCCTCCCACAACATCAGCAGAGAGGAACAAGTGCCACTGTTTAGCGAGAAGAATTCAGAGAGCTTACTCTGGATCTTAGAGACATGTGGAAGGATTTAGTTTCCAGCTACGGGAGTGGGAAGAGCGCATGGGGAATTTGATGGTCATGGAGATCGGAGCGTGGTCATAAAGGACCATGGGTTCGATCGTGGCCCCCACCAAATTGGGTAGGTCCCTCTGAGTGAGGAAGAAGTCGTCCAATCTGGAATAACTTCAGTGCGGGTGGGAAAAAAGTGAAGTCTTTCACTGTGGGGTGGAGGAATCTCCAAGCATCGTGGAGACAGAAGTTTCTTAATCATGCGGAGGCTTGGAAATGGGACTGATGATTTGCCGGTGGATCAATCCAGGAGAAGATTCAGGGCACGTTGAAGTCTCCCCCCAGAATAAGCATCCCCTCTGAGAAATCCCTCAGCAGGGAGCAGGCTTTATGAAAAAAGTGGGCCTGTCCAGCATTGGGACAGTAAATGTTGGCAATGGTAACTGGCGTGTTGTGGAGTTTGCCTTCGAGCAAAAGTTAATGACCTTCCGGGTCGATTAGTTGGTTGGTAAGTTGGAAATTTGCATGGGAAGAAAAAAGAATGGACATCCCCTTTAGATTTAGAATGGGCAGTAGTGGAGTGATACACCGTGGGGACTTTATGATTACAGAATTCTGAAATGTGTTTCCTGTAATAGCACTACATGGGTTTTGTGATGAGAGAAAGCCTGGAGAAATTGGGATCATTTTTCTGGGAGGTTGAGGCCTTTGGCGTTGATAGATAGGATTGTCCATGTGACTGGCTTGGTGAGAGGAGGAGGGTAAGGCGCAGCCATGGAAGCATGAGACGAGTGGGAATAAGGCAGGTGATGAAGGTAAAAGCAGAGAAGAGGTAAGATAGGTGGGGGGAAAGTGGGTGAGGAAAGGAGGGTGGGAAGATAAAAGAGGTCAGCGGACGGGAGGAAAGAGGAGCAAGGAAAAGAAAGGTGCAGGAAAAAGAAGGAGGGGGAAGAGAGGAGAGAGAAGGAGGGGAGGTAGAACAGAGAGGAAGAGTGAGGGCAAGAGGAAGGACACAAGCACAGAAGGAGAAACATAACACAAAGTAAAGGAAAGAAAAGAAAAGCAGCCTGAAAGATAATGGATCTGTTCCTTATCTTGGAGAAAGGTAAAATGTCGGGCTGATAGACACGACACACTATGTTTGGTCGGTCTTGTGGGGGTGAGACTGATGTATAGAACCAACCTGAGGCACCTGGGCCTCGCAAAACATAGCATAGGGCTGACACCAGTGGTGTATTTAGGTTTTGTGCTGCCCTAGGCAAAACACCAATGGTGACAACAGTGGTATAATAAGGAACTACGTGGCGTGGATCCATGGATCAACACACCAAAAATAATATAACAAAACCGGGGGTTGGGCAAGGTAGAGGTATCTTAGGGTGAAGTGTTCAACCCAAGCAACAGCAAAGGGGAACGTCCAGGGCATAGCTGGAGTATGGACAAGGACCGCATTGAGGCATCAACACACTGCTGAGGGTCTATAATTCAGAGCTAGGTAACTACGTAGAAACAATATCAGGTCTATAACGACAACAAAAACGAAGAACATTGTCAAAATCATGACCGGATCACCAGCACCATCCCTCGTTCCCCTAATGGTGAATGCAGGGAACGAGGAGGAGGAAGGGGAGAAGGGAGGGAGAAAGTAGGGGTGGGAGGGGGGAAGGGGCAAGGGAGGGTTAGGGTAGGAAGGCATGACTGTAGGGGAGGTGATGGGGAGTGGGAAAGGGGATGATAAACTGGTCAATGACACAGGCAGCATAGGGATGACATGTTACAACTTTAAAAATTGCATCCATACCCATGAAGGTGAGGTAGGTTAGGTGAACACATGAGCGGTGACCACGCAAGGCCAGGCAGGGCCTAGAGAATGTACGCCAGGTCCCCCTGCCGACACCCAGTGGCTGAGCAGTACCACCGACTATAAGTCATTAACAAGATTGCAAATAAATTAAAAAATTACTAACATACAGTAGATATTGTAAACAGTCGTCTCATGAAGCGCTTACTTCACTAGGTGTAGTACCACACATATCTGCCTCCAGAAAAAATACGGCTAAGCACCAAAACCCTGGGGAATAAGAGAACAGGGAGGCGGGTAGTAGGAGCAGGGTAGAGGGACTACGGGAGGAGAGGAGGGTTAGCAAGGGGCTGGGGAAGGGAAGATAGGTGAGTAGGAGGCAAAGGAGAAGGGTAGGAGGGGAACAATGTTACCATTAAAGTCAATAATTATGAGGAGTCATGAGAGTCATTATGAGGAGCAAAAGAGTTCGATGGTGTGTACCCGGTAGGTGATGGCCCCTTGAATCCCTAATGGAACAGGTCTCGTCACCCACCAGCACCACCCCTAGAGGTATGAAACTACTCGACCAACTGAAAACCTGGCTACAAATTACTATGTGGAAAGGTCCAACGGCTCCAAAAGGAGAACTTCCTCCGTTCAGGGGACCAGGCATATGAGACAACCGTTGCTACGACAGCGGGTGGAAGATGAAGAAGTGTGGGTAGACACAGTACATCCATGTGGGATAGGGATGACCAGAGAGGTGGAAGGGGCCTGGGGGTAGCGGGGGTAAAGGTGAAAAGCTGCAGTTATGTTATCCCCTCGACGAAGGCTCTAGGTAAGGGAGGGAAGTAAAAGCAGTGATGGGAGGGAAAGACGGGCTGGATGCACACAGTACCTGAGTTCCAAGGGAGGTGAGTACGGTAAGCGTTCAGGTCCCGGGTGGGATCAATGATGGAGAGCCATTGAGCAATGTGTCAAAGAAGCCAGCCGGTGGAACAAGAACTTGCTGTGGGGAGCCCACTGCACCCAAAGGTGAGTTACTGTTGGGGGGCTCTGCCTCGTGTCAATCCAGGGCGCGCGACAGCCAGCAGTCCGGTTTTCCCGGCGGGGGGGGGGATGAAGGCGATCTGTCCTGGAGCCGGAACTCTTCTTACCACTCCGGGAGGTCCACAAGTGGAATGCGAAGTTGGTCACAGAATCGCTCTCAATCTGCCGGGATGGAAAGGACGAAAGTGCGGCCCGAAAAGGTGGCCGCCAGGCCAAATGGGAACTGCTATCTGTAGGTGATGCCACGGAAGCGGAAGGTATGCAGCAGAGGTGGGAGAGCACGTCCGTGTTGTAGAGTAATGTGGGAGAGGTCTTGGAACAAGATGATCTGGATGCCACAATTATTGTATTATTTGCATAATTCTCCAATTTGGCTCCCTTCCAAGATGTTTAGGCAAATTGACAGTATATTCAGGGACCTTATCTGGAAATGAAAGCAAGCTCGATTGAGATTGGAGACTTTACAAAGACCCAAGGATTCGGGAGGCTTAACTCTTCCTAATCCCTGGCTCTATTTTCTTTCCTCCCAATTACAACACTTTGCTGGTTGGGAATGTGAGGAGATGCATTCACAATCGCTCCGTTCTCTCAAGTATCTTTTTGATAGTTATAATCCTCTGGGTTCATTGGAGACAGATCGGCCTTTTAAAAAGTTATCCCACCTTGCCACAATCAGTTTAATGGGACATGTATGGGGGAAGACTAAACGACTTTTATGAACTTCAGGCCTCACCAGATATACCCCGATTTGGAACAATGGTAGACTTCCAGAGCTATCCAAGTTGCAGGGTTTTAGGAACTGTCGGCGGGTGGGGGTGTTTACAGTCACTCAAAAACGGGAAAAAAAAGAGATCATCACCTTAAAAAATGGTTTAATGATTCCAAAAGGTGTTGTTAAATAATTTAAAATGTGTATGTATGCTCATTGTACATATATGTGTAAATGTTCTGCAATAGAAAGCCTGAAAAGATCTGAACACAGATTTTATTATTTTTATGACAATAACAAGATTTAAATAGTCACATACTTCCTTAACCCCTTCACGACCAATGACGTACAGTGTACGTCGCTGGCATCGGGGCTGTTTAAACAAACATTTTTTAACATTAAATAAAATAAATGTAAAAATAATTTAAAACATTTTTCAAAGCGTGTCGGGTGCACCTACGTATGAAAACAACGAACGCGATACACATGTTGGGTATTGCCGTGCACGCCGGAGTGAGAGCAATAATTCTAGGGCCAGTATTTTTGGGTATCTCTAAACTGATGACCTATGGGGGTCGTCTATGGACTTTTTAGGGTACTGAATTTTGTTGCCGTTTCACGGAATTTTTAACCTGGGCATGTTGGGTATCTATTTACTCGTTGTAACCTCATCTTTTATATTTTATTAAACACATTGGTATTTTATTGTGTTTTGGGGCATTTAAGTGCATTTTTCTTTCAATTTTTGGGTTTGATAAGGAGTTGTGCTAATAATATAACATTTGCAACTGCCACCATTTTATTCTACAGGGTCTTGGCTTTCAGAAAATATATAATGGGGGTTTTAAGTAATTTCCAGGCCTAAAATGTGGAATATAACATGGGTGCAAAAAAAAAAAGGCCTCAGTCATGAAGGGGTTAAACTGCACTCCCAACATTGACAATGAAACTAGTACTCAACAACAATTCCACAGTAAATATTTTTTTTGTCATGACTGGGTCTGGGTTTGTATGCAAAGTAAAGTGAATTATAAAGTTATTTTTTAGTATTGAATATTTAATTTTAATTTAAATATTCCCAAAAAATTATACCACTCACTCTATGTTCTGTTCTTTCATTGAAAAAAAATTACAAACAATTGTGGGAGATGTTAAAGAAAATAAAAAAAAATTTTTAACATCAACCTCAAAAAAACATTTAAAGGAGATCTATGAGGTGAGTGAAAATCACTCATCTTCATAGTTCGAGCCGACGGGTGACAATGAAACTGTCACGCGTCAGCTCAATAGATCGAGAAGTGAGCGAACACATACTGTCGCTCACTTCTCGATCATCTCCCTGCAGAGAGCAGTGACTGCGGGGATGCCCCCCTCCCCGCTCCAATCCTTCAGCGCTGACTGGAGGAACGGATGGGGGTGGGCACAGCTGGCTCTGCCTCTAGATAGGCAGAGCCAGCTGTCATTCACGCAGCTGGGTGGATCTCAACAGCATTGTCGGGATCCGTCCCGGCTGCCGCGGTCTCAGTATGTAGCTCGCAATATACTGAGCTTTGGGTCACGAGAGGACACTAGTATATGTCCTCCCGTGATCCTTAAGAGAACCATGGGGAAAAACACTTACCCCATATTTCTCTCTTAAAGATTAGCCACCGGGTGGTGTGTCCAAGATGGCGACCGGAGCACACGTGTAATAGCTGTGCTCCGCCACCCTATCTATCATCCTGTGAGTTATAGCCCTGTGGAGTGCTCGCTTCGATACGGGACCAGGATCTACCACTCTCCTGTACCAGAGGGTATTTTTTGGGGGGCGCCGTAAATCATCTACAGGCCGCCCCAGTACCCCCTCGCCCTTGCCGGCCCGCAGCAAGAAACAACCACGGGGCAAGATGGCGGCCCAGCCGGAGGACGTGGAGGAGACTCTGTCAGGCCCAGCCCAGTTTACAGCGGTGATGGCCGCGATATCTGGTTGCCAAACTGCGCTCACGGCCAAGATTGACCATATCCAGTCGGACTCCTCCGACGAGACCTGGACAGATTCCGGGATCGGATGACCGCGGTGGAAGGTAGAGTGGGTGAGGTGGAGGATGTGGTGGGGGCCCATACGGCGACTCTACGCACTTTACAAACCAAGGTCAAGGCCTTGGAGTCCAGGACGGTGGACGCCGAAAACCGGAACCGAAAGAGTAACCTGCGCACCCTTGGGCTGCCGGAGGGGCTGGAGGGCACTGACCCACTCACCTTTGCCGAATCCCTGATCCGGGCCCTGCTCCCTAAGGCCCAGCTCACGGCCTTCTTCGCGGTTGAGCGGGCCGACCGCATGCCTTCCTTCCAGGGTCCCCCGGGGGCCCCCCCCGCGTACCTTTATTTTCAAACTGCTAAACTTCCGAGACCGGGATGCCATCCTCCGCGAAGCCAGGCTTTTGGGAGAGCTTAAGTACGAAAACAACAAGTTTCTCATATTCCCGGACTATTCTGTGGAGACCCAGCGCCAACGTAAATCCTTTGATGCTGCCAAAGCCGGCCTCCGAGTAAGGGGGATCAGGTACAGCATGCTTTTCCCAGCGCGCCTGCGGGTGAAGGATGGCGAAACATCCCGATTCTTCACTGCTCCTGAGGAGGCCATTAAGTGGCTTGAGCATCTACCTAAGACCTGAGGATGCCAGCCCACGCGTGGGGGCTGAATATGGCTGTGGGGGGGACTGGTGGATCTCCTTACCCCCCTATCCTGTAACCTGTGGTGCTCCTGCGAAAGTGCATGGATATACCTCTGGCTTTATTCATATTTTTCTTTTTTCTTTTTATATACTTTTGCTGACCGTTTTGGAGTTGGTTTGTTCTGAGAGAGATTGTCCCCAACTGAATCCTTCAATGCAGGCCTCCCCTTAGGATTACACCCGAGACCTGAGGGACAGAGGTGGAGAGTCCCCCTGAGGATACTAAGGTGGAGGGGGTGACCGGACCGAAGAGGACAAGACGGGGTCATGGTTTCAGTCACCTACTGCCTCCTGAGGGGGCTTACTACATTGCAGAAGTTGTTCATAGTGTTGTTTGTAACTAAGTTTGTACCCTCATAAGATTTGA
>NW_017307306.1:255376-255670 GCF_000935625.1 Nanorana parkeri
GGATGGAGTGGGATTCCTCTAAAGCTTTCCTCCGAGGTCAGCACCAATATGTGATCAAGAAAACGAGGCGGGGGGTTCATCTCCAGCTTACTGAGACCGAGGAGAGGGCAAAGGCCCTTGAACGCAGGTATACGGACACTAAAGACCCTGAGCTCTACTCAGAGATGCAGAGTGTATACAGGGACTTAATGTTACTACGCACGGATGCGTCCCGGAGATGCTTGCTTTACCAGACCCAGAGACTATTTGCTGAAGAAGAGCCCAATGGTAGACTTTTGGCCTGGCTGGTGAGGG
>NW_017307306.1:255976-256200 GCF_000935625.1 Nanorana parkeri
ATCATAGTGGTGGTACCCAAGCCTGGGAAGGACCCCGAGCAGTGTTCGTCTTATCGCCCAATATCCCTCTTAAACGTGGATCTCAAGATCCTTACCCGTATGCTGGCTAATAGGCTCAACGCTGTCATCACCCTGCTGATACATGGAGACCAGACTGGATTTATGCCTGGGAGGGGGACAGATGTCAACCTAAGGCGCCTCTTCACTAATGTGGATAGGCTCCG
>NW_017307306.1:258284-262696 GCF_000935625.1 Nanorana parkeri
GGTAAGACGCCGGGTCCAGATGGATTCCCGGTGGAGTTTTATAAGACCCATGCTGAGGGGGTGGCCCCCCACTTATTGCATACCTATGGGGAGGCTAGTGGGGCGGGCACTCTACCTCCCTCCATGATGGAGGCAATCATAGTGGTGGTACCCAAGCCTGGGAAGGACCCCGAGCAGTGTTCGTCTTATCGCCCAATATCCCTCTTAAACGTGGATCTCAAGATCCTTACCCGTATGCTGGCTAATAGGCTCAACGCTGTCATCACCCTGCTGATACATGGAGATCAGACTGGATTTATGCCTGGGAGGGGGACAGATGTCAACCTAAGGCGCCTCTTCACTAATGTGGATAGGCTCCGTGCATCACGGGGGCAAGAAGCAGTGGCATCCCTAGATATCGAGAAGGAGTACGACTCGGTTGAATGGCCCTACCTATTTGCAGTCCTCCGTAGATTTGGGTTTGGTGATCGCTTTGTCGCTTGGATACGGCTCCTCTACTCCTCCCCCACTGCTAGAGTACGCATTAACAATATGCTGTCGAGCCCCTTTGCCCTGGGCCGGGGCACGAGACAGGGCTGTCCCCTCTCGCCTGGACTATTTGCACTGGCGATGGAACCTATAGCTATCCTGCTTTGGGCCTCGGCCCGAGTGGTGGGGCTCCCAGTGGGGAGATTGGTGGAGAAGCTTTCACTCTACGCAGATGATGCGATACTTTACCTGGGTGATGTGGGGCCTTCCTTTACAGCGGCTTTAGGCATAATAGATACTTTTGGTTCCTTCTCGGGGCTCCGGGTGAACTGGGGGAAATCCTTACTGTTCCCGCTGGGCTCATCCCCCCTTCAGCTTAATCCGGGCTTGCCCCTCACGCAGGTTTCTGAATTTCGGTACCTGGGTGTGGTGGTGAACTCGAATCGTGCCCGATTCCTAGAAGATCATTTATATCCCATACTTAGACACCTGAAGGCAAAATGTATGGCATGGAGAATGCTCCCCCTGACACCGGTGGGTAGAATCAACTTACTGAAAATGGTGTTTCTCCCGAAGTTTCTTTACTGTTTCCGTAATACCCCGGTCCAGATTCCCATTTCCTTTTTTCACACACTGGAAGGAATCATCTCCAATTTTGTCTGGGCGGGAAAAACCCCTCGGGTGTCTAGGGGAGTCCTCCGACTCCCTCTGTCTGGGGGGGGGGACTGGGACTGCCATGCTTCAAAACCTACTATTGGGCGTCGGTTCTGGTGACTGTCAGGTGGTGGTTTATAGGGGATCGTGATAACCCGGCGGTAACTCTGGAGGCTGCTCTGATGGGTTCTTATGCAGGGCTGAGAAACTTGGTTTTCAACGGTCCGAAGGCTGTTGGGACCTATGCGTACTGTACTGGCGGTGTGGGACAGGATGAGAAGGGGAAGGGTGCCGGCTGGCGCCATCTCCCCCGATGTCCCGCTGTGGGGTAACCCAAGACTAGAACACCTGCTCTCTGTCCCGGACCCTCAGGTTTGGGCCCACCGCGGGATCACAGTGATTAAGCACATCATGCCGGAGGGCACGTTGTTGAGTTTTGACAGACTTCGGGCCAACTACTCACTACCTCAGACCATGGGTTTCAGATATATGCAGCTGAAACATGCGTGTAGAGCCCAGTTCCCTGACCCAATGACTATTGTTTCGGACCGTATTGAGCAATTCCTAATGTCGGTCGGAGTTCGCAAACCCTTGTCCTCCCTCTACCTGCGGTTGACCTGTACGGAGGGGCCCCAGCTGACGACCCTTTATGAGAAATGGAGGGTGGACATCCCCAGTCTGACGGAGGATCTTTGGGAGGAATGCGTCCAGGCCTATATATCTACAGTAATTTCCCCCAGGGAACGGTTTATCCAGCTCAAGTTTCTCCATAGAGCCTATTACACCCCTGCTAGACTGGCTAGAATCTACCCCACGGCGCATGCGACGTGTGCTCGTTGCGGGGTAGAGGAGGGTACTTTCTTTCGTATGGTATGGTCCTGTAGCAAGCTTCGACCATACTGGAACTCGGTAGTCTCCACGGTCGAGGCGGTTTCTGGTCTGCAGCTGGAGGTGGACCCCTTGCTCTTCCTGCTGGGATGTGGGGAGACCCTTCAGGCCACCAAGCTCCTCATATTTTATGTAGCTTTCTATGCTCGTAGAGAGATAATCCTGAGATGGAAGCTAACTTCTCCCCCCACGGTGGGACAATGGCTATGCACTATTAATAGAATGCTCCCGCTCTACAGGCTGACATACATGGGACGCAACTGTGAGCGTAAGTTTGATCGTATCTGGGGAGACTGGGTGGCGGCCAGGGGACTTACCTTGGAGGGCCCGGGCGGAGAGACCTTACTCCCGCCTGAACCCCCTGAATAGTGGCTCAGATGTGAAAGAGAGGGTCTACTTCCCTCCTCCCCGCCTACCTTGCCCTCCCACCTGGTTCCCTTACCCCATCCTGGTATTTCCCTCCTCGGTCCTGTCCCCCTCCTCCTTCCCCCTCCCTTTGATTGCCTCCCCCGGGAGCCTTCACTTAGTAGTATGGCCAGATCACCTGAAGAGATCGGCCGTGCTGCAAACACAAGAGACCAATGATCCACACCGTCTTTAGTTTGGTAGTGTCTGTTTAGTTTATATGTAGGGTTTTCTTTTTATTTTCCCATTATTGTATTGTCTTGTACTAAATGCTGTTATTCTGTGTCGAGATGATGTTATTTCATTTTCTCTGTATTGTATGTGCCACGTTATATGTGTTAAAACCAATAAATACATACCTGTTAAAAAAAAAAAAAGATTAGCCACCGCTAACAAAATTTAGTTAATTTTTTTTTAAAGATAGTGAAGGATTTGATGCAGTATTACCATCGATAACAGCACTTTGAGAGTGTAACTGTCTTTTGGATTGGGTGTTGTGGATCACAACTGCGGAGGCTTCTCAGGCACGAATCCCTGGTTTCACTCCCAAACTTAACGGGGAGTTAGGGTTCTAGCATCACAGCCCAAAATAATATACTATAAGGTTAGATTAGGGTTATTACTTTTATAAACCTGATCCCACACAGTAGGGCTGCAACAACTAATCGACATAATCGATTATTGAAAAAGTTGTCAACTTTTTCAATAATCGATTAATCGGCTTTAGCCAAGTACTGTAGACGTAGGCAGGAAATGGTATTGACAAGAGGATATACAGTCTATATCGTATGATTGAGGTGCAGCATGCACAACTATTGCTGTTTTAGGAGTGGTGTGGAGCTGGGGGTCCTGTAGTCTCTCATCCAAGGTATGGTAGCTGGCAGCAAAGGTTAGAGTAGCTGATGGGTCCCAGGAGACAGCAGGCGTTCAGTCCTCAATAGTGGAACGCCATACTGTCTCACTGGGGCGTTTTTATAGGGCTAAGAAGCTGGGGGAGGAGCCGCTGATCGGAGCGGCGCACTTCCGCGTCCCACGGTGGGGCGCATCCGGCCCCCGAACCCCGAAGCGGATGCGTGCGCTCCACCGTGGGACACAGGAGGCCGGGTCCGAGAAGCGGCGGAATCCCGCAACCCCCGATCCCCTGATGAGGGCCGATGGCGGTTGCCGTTACAGAGAGGTGTTTGGGTATATAGTGTCAATTAAATTTTGATTTCCAGCAGCATTAGGATTATTGAGTAACATGAAATCCTGTGTTGCTAACACTTTTGAATCGTCAACTTTTGTTAATTTCACATTTTCATAATATTCAGTTTGTCGATTGGCAGGGCTTCCCGATTGGCAAGGAAGCCGTCTTCATGCTCCCTACTCACCTGGTGATGAGGGAGCATGGAGATGGCTTTCTGGTCAATCAGAAAGATTGGCTGCGTGTAATGACACGCTGCCTGGCTCTTCCCGGCTGCCTGATTGGCTGTGAAGCCGGCTCCATGCTCCCTCAAAATGTAATGACTCCCTCTTGTCAAAATGTAATTACTCGCTGCCCGGCTTCCTGATACCGGAAGTATCGTGCTAGGCATCGGAGCATTTGGGCGAGTACGAGTACTCGCCCTAATGCTCGGCATCGGTACCCATACCGATACTAGTATTGGTGCATCCCTAGTAATTAGTTCTCTGATTTTACACGTAGCTAAAATATATTATTATCCTTTAATCAATTTACCAAGCTGCTAAAATATTACCGTATATACTCGAGTATAAGCCGTCCCGAATATAAGCCGAGGTACCTAATTTTACCACAAAAAACTGGGATTTATTATTCTAGAAAAGAAAAAGGTGCAGAAAACATTACATTTCATTATGGTTTGTGTTCTGTACACCTTGGACTGAATAGGAAGTAAATAATCACATGTAGCTACAAAACACAAAAGCATTATGAAAAAAATAATAGAACAGCTAAAAAAGAAGACACCTCTACCATAATTATAGTTCGAAAACATTAG